>NW_005187668.1:697727-699446 GCF_000239375.1 Pundamilia nyererei | reverse complement strand
AGCATCCAACTCTGAGTCTTCCTCTTCAGTGTCACTTTCCAGCCTTGTTGAGGATGGCTCTGTGTCAGGCTCAAAGAGCCGTAGGTTTGCCCGAATGCCGACCAGCTTTTCCACTCTCACATTTGTGAGCCTGTTGCGAACCTTTGTGTGGGTGTTGCCAAACAGTGACCAGTTGCGCTCGGAGGCAGCTGATGATGGTGGGATTTGGAGGAGGATGGAGGCTACAGGTGCAAGGGCCTCAGATTCACATAGTCCCTTCCACCAGGTGGCTGCAGATATGTGCTGGCATGACTGCCATATTCCATCCCCTTTCCAAAGGCCTTGCTTTGTTCGATACTTTGCCAAACTGCCTAGAACTTTGCCTTTATCGAGACCCAGGTGGTCAGACATGGCTGTAATGACCGCATAGGCACCGTTGATCTCTTCCCCAGAAAGTATGCCCTTGTCATATTTGGGGTCCAGCATGTATGCTGCTGCATGCACTGGCTGCATGAAGCCAGTGCATGCTCCCTCCGCTGTTCCAATGACTTGACCACAGCCGTTTCCTCTGCTTTCAGTAGTAGGGAAGTGGGCAGAATTGTCTGGATTTCCTCTTTGAGTTCTGCAAAAAGGCACTGGACATCTGACAAGATGGCACCATCCCCCTCTATCTTCGCTATTGCTGCTGCAATAGGTTTGAGGATTTTCCGACTGCTAGATACTCATTCCCAGAACACATCATCCAAGATGACCTTCTTGTCACTGTCGATGCCTACAGACTTGGATATGGCCATCTCTTGCAGAGACTCCTTTCCCTCCAGAAGGCTGTCAAACATGATAACAACACCACCCCATCGCGTTATGCTGGGAAGCTTCAGTGTAGTACTCTTGTTCTTTTCCTTTTGCTTTGACAGAAATGTAGCGGATGTTACTTGTTTGCCTTCAACATATTTCAGAACTTGCTTCGCTCTCTTATTCAGAGTGTCCATTGTTTTTAGTGCCATTATGTCTTTTAGGAGAAGATTTAGTGTATGGGCAGCACAGCCAATAGTAGTTATATGAGGGTAGGTCTCCTCCACATGTGCCCAGGCAACCTTCATGTTGGCTGCGTTGTCAGTGACCAGTGCAAAAACCTTATCTAGTCCAAGGTCATTGATGATCACTTTTAGCTCATCTGCAATGTATTGTCCTGTGTGTCCGTTTTCCTTTGTGTCTACACTCTTGTAGAACACAGGCTGAGGAGTGGTGATTATGTAGTTAATAATTCCTTGTCCCCTGATATTGGACCATCCATCAGAGATGACTGAAATACAGTCAGCTTGGTCAATGGTCTGTTTCACCTTTGCTTGAGCTCGACTGAACTCTTCATTCAGTAGATGAGTAGACAATGCATGTCTGGTTGGGGGAATGTATGCTGGTTAGAGAACATTCAAAAATCTCTTCCAGTACACATTGGATGTCAGCATCAGGGGTGAGCCAGCTGCATAGACTGCACGAGCGAAACACTCATCTGCGTTTTTCTGGCTAGTGTCATCCATAAAATCAAAGAATCCTCCGATGCCAGAGGGACCAGGAGCTGATGAGTGGGTATCTGACTCTGATACAGCTGAAACAGATTCATTTTCCCCTTGAGTGGAACTCCTGGCTGCTGCATGTGTTGGGCCTTGAGGAATTTTTTTGCACTTTGCAATGTGCTGCTGCATTTTTGTGGCATTCTTCACGTACGTCTTATCACAATAC
>NW_005187668.1:694888-696692 GCF_000239375.1 Pundamilia nyererei | reverse complement strand
ATGCTAAAATATACTTTGCTCAACTATATTTAAGTTCCCTAAGAAGAGCCATCCTTCAATTTTGAAAATTCCCAGTTTATTCCCATAAATTCCCGTTAATTCCCGTTTATTCCCATGGAAAGTTTCCATCTTTGAAAATTCCGGGAATTTTGCAACCCTAAAGAAGCATCATCTTAGATGCTCATGCTACATAACTGTGTGGTTTGCGTGTTCTCCCTGTAGCTTGTGGGTTATTTTCCACTTACTCCGGCTTCCTCAAACACATGCATGCTAAGTTAATTAGTGATTGTGAATGAGAGTGTGAGCGGTTGTCTGTCTCAGTGTTAGCCTTGTGGTAGACTTGTCCCCACCTCTTTCCCTTTGACAGCTGGGAAAGCTTCAGAATAGGATAAGAAAGTGAATGAATGGATGGGTGGATGGATGAGTTGGTGCGTCAGTAGTTTTAAATTGGTTTATTTATTTGAAAATCATGTGAATTTAATAACTTGAGAACAAGGCAATGTAGGATTTTGAAGTTGATAACGTAGGTGTGTCTACTTGGAGGCTGAGGGGTAGCACTGGCAGTTTCAAGTATTTTTAAGATTGCGACAATATGACTTGCTTCAGTATTTAGACACATTAAAGCAAACATAAGGAAATATTTTCAAGCTTTGCAATATGTGACGTTCGGAACTCTTGCATAACATTAAAGCTGTTCCTGGACATCATTAATTTTCCTGTTCCAGCCTCCAACTGTCGTATGCAGCATTTGCAAACGAGATGGTCACCTGAAGGACGAGTGCCCTGAAGACTTTAAGAAAATCGAGCTGAAGCCTCTGCCCCCTATGAATGACCGCTTCAGAGAGATCCTCGATGGCCTCTGCAAACTATGTTACTGTATGTAACGAACATTGCACTTCTAACTTGTTTCACTTTAGCATTTTCCTGCAAGGAATCATTTTGCTTGTATAGCCATTATCTTTGAGTAAAATAAAAACCCATCTTCTCTTCAGTATATGGTGGGCAGCTGGTAAATACCTTATGATTATATGTGATCAAAATGTAAAGACTCTACAAAGCTTGAGGAAAAATATCAAAAAATTCCTTTAATACACAAGAAAACAAATAGCATCAAAAGCAGATAATTCTCTTATTGTGCAGTCTGAAACCAGTATTTCAGCAGTTGTTAAAAAAGAAAAAACTTCAATAATTAAGGCATCGTTGTTTCTTTCTTTGTGTGTGTGTGTGTCTGATCTGCTGTGGTAGATGAATTGTCACCTACACATGCTGAACAGCAGAGGAGGGAGCAGATCCTTGCTAGCCTGGAGAGGTTTATAAGGAAGGAATACAATGGTGAGCCTGAAACAATCTACTGCAAACAAAAGTCTCAAACATTTCTCTCCATTTCCTTGGTAACTTTGCTGTGTAGTGTTACTGTGTGTTTTGCACAATTTAAGTTAAAAGTTGTCGAGCAGTTGACAAGACACAATATACTGAGGAATACATTCAATGTGAAGCGACTGTTGAGTTCCATGAACTTAATGAGTATTAGCAGATTTTGTAGAATTGATAGAAATGAGTTAAGAGAGCTCCTCCTTGAATCGCTACCTTATCGTGGTGGAGGGGTTTGTGTGTCCCAGGGATCCCAGGGGCTATGTTGTCTGGGGGCTTTTGCCCCCTGGTAGGGTCTCCCATGGAAGGTGCTCCACCTGGAGACTCTGTTGTCCTGCTGGGAGACTTCAATGCTCACATGGGTAACGGCAACGAGACCTGGAGGGGCGTGATTGGGAGGAACGGCCTCCCTGATCTGAACCCGAGCGGTGCT
>NW_005187668.1:681955-687887 GCF_000239375.1 Pundamilia nyererei | reverse complement strand
GATGGATGGATGGATGGATGGAGTTTAGAGAGTACAACATCACTGTGAGAACACTTTAAAAGACTGATGTGCCTTGTTTTGGTTTTCTTTTTAAAACGTCCATGTTTCCACAGAAAAAGCCCAGCTTTGCTTGTTTGGATCTTCCAAAAATGGCTTTGGATTCCGTGACAGTGACCTTGACATCTGCATGACTCTGGAGGGCCACGAAACTGCAGAGGTTAGCAGACAAAACATCCAGATGCACTCACTTGAATAAACACATGATCATTATTTCATATGATCAGTGTTTAATTTATTTTTTTGGATCTGTCTGAACAGAAGCTGAACTGCAAAGAAATCATTGAAGGCCTTGCAAAAGTGCTCAAGAAGCATACAGGTCAGTTAAAGTGTTCCTATTATTTCCCCCTGAATAATTTGGTAGGAGACTCCTGTCTGTGTGGAAAAACTGACTTTAATCTCATAATTTCCATCATCTCAGGTTTGAGGAACATCTTACCTATCACCACAGCTAAAGTGCCTATAGTGAAGTTTGAACACAAACAGAGTGGTTTGGAGGGGGATATCAGCCTTTATAACACACTGGTGAGTGGAAGATGCCCTCATTATGACTGTTGTCATGTAATGTTATAAGAGATGTTTTACATTGTCAAATATGTTGCATTATAAATTAATTTGGAGGATTCTTCTTTCTAGGCTCAACACAACACCAGGATGCTAGCTACATATGCGGCTCTGGATCCACGTGTGCAGTTTCTGGGATACACAATGAAGGTCTTTGCAAAGGTATGTGAAAATTGACAATCTGGGTTTGTAACCAGAGTACTCAGGCTGAGTATTCAGTAATCTACGATCCTTCTTGGGTGTTTTCAAAGAAGCACAAATTCAGTATTTGCAAGTGATCTCCCACCCCATACCAGTGGGAGTAACAGAACCAACACAGCAAGTAAATGAAAGCTGTATAAAGACTCAACAGCATTGAGACCAGTGCATAAACAAAACCAAAAATAAGGAATATTAAAGTGCAGTTATATAAAAGATGGTATGTATACAATGATGCTCAGTATACAAATAAACGTATATCCACCTGCATGTTTTCAAACATACATGAGCTTATTCTTCTGATGTCTGCACTTGAATTTGGGAACGGGTTTTACAACAAATGTTAGCAGGGTTTTCTTCCCAAAAAAATTGGAAATCTCACTGAAAGCATAACACATGTATGTTAGTGTGTTTTTATTTACCTTTATTTAACGTTGAAATCAAATCTCTTTTACAAGGAAGAAAATGCAACAGAAAATATAAGATCTATAACATGATTTAGTGTGCCCTCTTACAAAAAGCCTTCACCACGAGTGTCATCTCTTCCTGTAACTAACCCACTTTTTGTCCTCACAGCGCTGTGACATCGGTGACGCTTCCAGAGGGAGCCTCTCTTCTTATGCTTACATCCTGATGGTGCTTTACTTTCTGCAGCAGAGGCAGCCACCTGTCATTCCTGTCCTGCAGGAGGTATTTACCACTGATTAACTCAGTCAAGTGCTGTGCCTGAAACTTAAAGAGGCTTTTTTAAAAACTATTTTTGCGTTGAATTTCATGAAGTAAATAGCTCTAAATGATACGTGATGTCTTTTTAGATCTTTGATGGGAATACTGTTCCTCAGCGGTTGGTAGATGGCTGGAACGCTTTCTTTTTTGATGACCTTGAGGATCTGGTGAGTTGGAAAAACAAGAGTTTTGCAGCTTAGCAACCACATTAAAATGTCTTATGGCAATTATATAGGAAAATTATTTAAAAGCATTACCTAAGTTAACTTTAGTCTCAGCGTTCCCTGGGGTGTAAAAAACCACGTATATCGAATAATCAGTCAAATCTAATTAAACAACACACACACACACACACACACACACACACACACACACACACACACACACACACAAAAAAGCAGCAAGTACAGTTTGTCCTGTAATGACTCTGGAATTAGTTTCCTCTGTTCTCACAGCGTCGTCATCACTTAGAGAATCAGCAGAACACAGAGTCTGTGGGAGAGCTGTGGCTGGGACTTCTACGCTTTTACACTGAAGAGTTTGACTTCAAAGAGCACGTGATCAGCATTCGCCAAAGGAAACGCCTCACCACGTTTGAAAAACAGTGGACCAGCAAATGCATCGCTATTGAAGGTGCTAACATGGCTCTGCATCTCTGTAAACTTGATTTGCTTCCAGACTCAGTTGTTTTCATCCCACTGATATGCTCTTCTTCTTAGATCCCTTTGATTTGAATCATAACCTCGGTGCTGGAGTTTCTCGTAAAAGTAAGTGCCTGCCATACCTGATACAAAAAATATCTTATTGATGCATTCTGTAGACTTTGAAAACTTGTCTTTGGTTATGATAAAGTTTCCTAAAACCTCTGTCAAGTTATGGTGTAATTTTGGTGGTTGAACAATCTTAGACAATTCTTGGGTTTTATTTCCTTTTTTCATGTCAGTTTAGCCTCCTACTGGGTTCAAACAACTCTGAAAAAATTGAGTAGCCAGTCTTACCTTGTGCTATAAAGGCTCACCCTCTACATCATTCTCATCCTCTTATTATCTTTTATGTGGATCTTAGCAGCATTTTTTTTCATTTAGTCTCCCCTTCTGCAGTTGTTGCCTGTAAAAGCAGGCAACAGTCAGCAACAGTCTTTGGACACCAATGCTCTAATATGTACACCATGTACACGTTGCTTGCAGCTTTTCATTTCCATTGTAGATTAGCCCAGAGGATAAGGCTGGTTGAATATTTGTACACCTGCACCCACACTTACAGTTGTTCACCTGTTGAAGTCATTGTACTTTGATGCTTGAAAATGAACAGAAGAAGGACAAATTGTGAAGGTTTAGAGACTAGATCAAAACAGCAGGTCCTGTCAGGTTATGATAGTAATGTAAATACACACAAAATCACAGTGTAGCAGCATGTGTGGTTGCAGGACGATCTGATATCCTCGTGTTGGTGTTTTTCCCTCATAAATAATGTTGTTCCAGGTTCAACATTGCAAGTGACCAATCACCTTCTCGTGACGTCATCCGCCACCTCGAAAAAAAACAAACGCCTTCAAAAAAATCTACTTCACTTGCGAGAAGAGAAACCGCCTCTGTAAGGACAATATGTATAATGCTTACTGTTTATTAAACAAAAGTATCCGGAAATTCAAAGAATTCAAGTTCCTGGATCGGCGTACCGAAGCGGTTTCTCTTCTCGCAAGTGAAGTAGATTTTTTTTAAGGCGGCATTTTTCAAAGGCACAAAAGGGGGATGTCACAACAATGTGATTGGTCACTTGCAATGTTGAACCTGGAACAACATTTATTATGATGATGTGGGAACAACACCAACACGTGGATATCGGATCATCCGTGGTGCACATCAGCAGATCAGGCAGAATGCTATTCTGATTCCCGTCCATTGTTGAAAACAAATTTAATGGGCACCAAAACCATAGACTATATGTGAAACATAAGTTTTGTCATTGTGATGTCAGCCATTGCTTTCCGGTCCTGAAGTCTCAACATTAGTGCTTATATAAAGTTGTTACTTGTGAATCCACTGTGCGTTTAGTGAAAATGAGCTGTAACAAATAGTGCCACCTACAGTGTCAGGACACTTGTCAAAGTGGCCACACTCCATCCAAACGAATATTAAAAATAAACAAATAACCCACCGTACAGTTGTTATGAAGGGGAAATATGTAGACAAATGTCAGGATTCTATGTAAATTGATTCAGAACTGCTCTGGGCCTGGGTACGTCTGCAGAAGCTTGCTTTGAAACTGTGAAAATGCCCTGTTACTTATGCTGCCTCTCATTCCTCCACCAGTGACAAACTTCATCATGAAGGCATTTATAAATGGGAGAAAGCTTTTTGGAACTCCCTTTTATCCCGTCCCGGGCACTGAAGTGGTAGGTCATTCATGTAACACAGTTGAATGTTCAGACTTTGACTGCTGTGTGCTGTGTATCCCAGCCTAATGGTGTTTTGTGTTTTGAATGTCTTCTGTTCTGTTGCAGGAATACTTTTTTGACTCTAAGGTGCTGACAGATGGTGAATTGGCTCCTAATGACCGGTGCTGCAGGATCTGCGGAAAGATTGGACACTACATGAAGGACTGTCCAAAGAGACGCAGGTGGTCCCCTCTTAAGTCACAGAGATTTATCTCTCAGTTGGCTAGATTTCCGAGAAAAAAAAAAAATATGCTCAAATACGAAGAACTTCTCTCAGTTGTTTTATCTCACATCTTAAAAAATACAACTAAAGCTGTGGAGGGAACTGTCCAAAAGAATGTGATCTTGACAGCCACCCATCCACTGAGACCATTTCTCATGAGAGTTCCATGAACAATAGAATAATCAAGAGAATGGCCAGTTGTATCTCTCAGGAAAATTGCAGTTTTTTTTTTGTTTTTTTTTAAAGTGTGGTAAGCAACTTCTTTTGTTCTCTACTTGTCCAGTTTCCTCAGGTTTTTTCTAATGGGTACATTGCACACCCCAGCATATGCCAAGTTTTTGGCTAACAGCATGCTGGGATTCACCTTGTTGGTGCAAACATTGTATTTGTGGTTGTCAAACTGTGTTAACTTTGGTATATTTTTGTAGGTTAAAGTAAACAAATGGGAACTAATGCTGTGTTTTGGGACAGGCCAGTATTACCAAAGTACCCAAAGGTACAATTTAAAATTGGTTCTTGTCTGTCATCTGTTATGTGTAGACATCACACTGGTTCATCCGTTGCTTTAAGCTTCTTTTTAACTGTTGACCGAGAAAGGGGCTTAACATACTAAAAAACATTTCTCTGAAAATGGTCAGGCACAAGGACAAGACCAAAGATCAGTCTCAAAGCAGCCATTGTCCTAAAACCTTTGAAAGACCTTCAGGAAGCGTGGAGACCATTGTTCAGGATACCTTACAAGAAAGGCAGGCTCACTGACAACAAAATGTAAAGAAGAGAGCGGTGGCTCAAGGCTTTTGCACAGCACTGTACAGTACAGAATATAATATCATAACTTTGAATAGAAAAATGTTAGGCCCCAATCAACCAGCCATGGATGTTAAAGTATGAAGTCAGTGCACTGGACGTAGACGTAAATTAATTTCAACTATCAAACTTCAGATATATATTTTCAGTCAAAGTTGTTTTTATTTGACTTGGACTAAATCTGGCATGTTTTCCATACCTTCTTGTGGTGACATGATTTTTTTTTTTTTGAAATTTTTTTGTCAGAATAAAAAAGAAGGAAAATGAGAAAGATGAGGACATCAAAGAGGAGGAACGAGAGCCAAAGGATCGGCGTTGCTTCCAGTGTGGGGACATGGGGCATGTACGGCGAGACTGCCCTGAATATCGTCACCTCAAACAAAGAGCTGCCGGAGCACCAGGTCAGCACAAAAAAAAGCTTATTTTTTTCCCTTTGAAGTTGTGTATGAAAATGAATATTTGTCAGGATGGTGTTTCCGTTTTGCATAACTATTTTTAAGTCCCGGTAGAATTGCTACCACATAAGCTAGCGCAATAATTTTTTTTGCATAGGAAACCGGAGGAGTACGTACTTCTTACGCATTCAGCTTGTCCTAAGTCACGGTTTCCTTCCACATATAGCTTTGCAAAAATAGCATAAAAAGCACTTGCAGCAACAAAAGCATAATATTCCAGAAACATGCTTTGCCGATCAGCTGTTCATAGCACTTTCTACGTTGGAAAAGACATCAGCGCGAACTATTGCATGTCTGCCATTGCCTGCCGAAATCGGAAGTGATGTCATATTTTGTGGGAAACAGAGCCTTTAAAAGCCTATAATGGTGTTTTTAAAAGTCATGTTTGACTTTATTCTTTTCTGTATAGTTTCTGAGATGCTTAGAACTCAAATTGCACTGTTGGAAAAAGTTTAGGTTTTTTTT
>NW_005187668.1:669050-680286 GCF_000239375.1 Pundamilia nyererei | reverse complement strand
CTCTATATTGATGTATAGCAACTTGAAATACTCCCCAAAATAGGACTACAGCATGTAAAAATATAACGATAAGCTCGGGCGGACTTGGTTCTATGGTAGGTCTTAAAGGGTTACCGGTAATATTGAAACAAACATATAAAGAAGGTAAATTATTCCCTCTAAACAAAATGTATAATTTCTAAACGTGCTAATCAGTGTTTGCGTGATTGCTCTGCCCATCAAAAAGTCATCTGCGTGAATATCATTGTTATTGGAGTGGCAATTGTCAGTTGGGAGATTTTTACATATCGCCCAACCTTATTATGAGTCTCTTTAAAATCTTAAATATCAATGTATGTAAATGCCCTAACAATTATTGATTTTGAGTTATAATTATCAGATGTGGGACACATCAGATATTCTCTGCAGTGGGAACTCAAAAGATAGCTTATATGGCTTTTTATTCTTTTACAGCTTCTCACATGGTGCGAACTATAGTGAGCTCTCAGTCCATCCCTATTCCCCAGACAGCTGCAGACTGTCCTGGAAGGACCAGACAGGCCTCAGAATGTGTAAGTACAACAGTTAACCTTCCACACTACGCTCTCAAAATAATCACTGACACTGGCTACCACAGACGTGACAGAAGTTCATAAGTGATGCATATTCAACACTGAGATGTGATTTTCTTTTCTTTTCTTTTCTTTTCTTTTCTTTTCTTTTCTTTTCTTTTCTTTTCTTTTCTTTTGGTACCAATTCCAGTTCTGAGAACTATAAATGGCAGCATGTAACAACATGTGATCCGCTTTTCTTCAGTGTAGTTTTAGTTTTCATAATGAAGGAAGTTATTAAACTTTGCAATGTCTCTCAAACTACTGTAGGTCATAGGATCTTCTCTCACTTAAACAACTGAAAATTAAGTGCATGCTTCTGGAAAGAGATGCAAATAATTAACAGAAAATACGTTTACTGGGCATATTCAGTTCAGTTTCATTTATACAGCGCCAAATCACAATAACAGTTGAATCAAGGCAGTTTATATTGTAGGTAAAGAACCTACAATAATCCCAATGATTACATTTTGCCATAAAAATAAAAAAGATTGTAGTTAGTGTGATTTATGAATGAATTTAAGAAAACATGGTCTAAAGAGTCGTCACTTTTATATGTGAATCCAAAAATAACGAACAAATAAAATTAGAACTTATTTGCACATCACTTGTTCAGATTGCTGATTTTTAACTTCTTCCTTTTTTCTTCCTTTCTTCCTAATAGTCTGATAGTCGTCAGACTCCACCCTACTCACCACAGCCCACTGCTGTTCCCCCAAGTTCCACCCACTCCAGTTCTACTCAGCCCTCCCACACTAAGACCAATTCTGCTGGTCCCCACAAGCAGTCTGCACATCCCCAGGTCCCGCTCTCTCTCCTTAGCTTTCCTACCTCCCACCCAGGCCAGTATCACCCAAGTGCACTCACTGCACTGGGACTTCTTCCCACCCACCAGCACCAGTCACACCAGTCCCAGGGACAGTCTACTCACCCAGTCCACCTTCCCTCCACCTCCTGGCCTATCCATGGACCAGTCCTCACCTCGTCCTCTCCCACTGCCCCCTCTCCGCCTGGCATGAAATTCGCCCTGCGTTCAGCGTCTGGGAACGGGAGTCCCACAGGTTCAGGTGGAAACCCCAGCACCATGAATCTGAATGACCCCAGCATAATCTTCGCCCAGCCGGCGGGGAGACAGCTGGGCATCAGCGGGCCAGGACGGGAAGGACACTGGCACAACCACTTGGCACAACCTGGGTCACTCATGGGCAATGGCACTGTAGTCAAGTCAGGTATTCACTGGGTGATTTGGGGACACCATCTGTCTGTGTGGGATTCTGTCTCTATCTTTAGTTTTAAATAAAAGCATCAAACCATTTCTTATTTTATTACACAATCACCTGACTCTAGTGCTCAGGTATAGCTGCTTTAGAGTCTGCACTTTCTTTACAGAGAAAATCAAGGAATTCTTTCATTTAGAAGTAAATCTGGAGTTTTTGTTCCAGGATGATGTTTCGGATTTAGGTTGTGTATGTCTTAGGAAACTGCAGATCTCAATCACAGCTAGGAGAGGCTAAAGAAAATGGTGCAAATGTAGAGGAAATGTTACCAAACCCTCATGAGTTTGCAGTTGTCAAAAAGATTGTGCATGAGACTGAGGATTGTTTCTTGACCCTGACAATTTAAAAATGTTAGTGAAAAGAACGAGGTACACAGGAGCGACAGTCTACCCGAGCTCTGAGGCTTGTCAGTGTCAGTTTCATACACTTAGCTGTTTTAGTTTGTATTTAGTTGGGGTTTTTTTGGTTGTTTTTTATTTTATTTTCTATGATATTATAATAGTCATAAGCATTTCACAAGTTTTAATGATTTAATTTGTAAATAAATCAGATTTATGCAAGTAGTCAGCATTTTCAGTGTTGACCCTTCTGCAGTTCCCTGTGGCATGTTGATTTCAGCTTGTTAGTCTAATCCTGATTACTACCTTATGGGTGCTGCACCCACAAAACACCATTTGATTTGCAAAATCTGCACTAGGATTAAAATTCTTACCGGTACCAATTGTTTCTTTTTGACAGTTACAGAAAGATTTTTTTCCCCTTTGTCTACAGAGTCTGGCCACCCGGCTTCATTTGTAGCTGTGAGCCAAGGCTCTCGGTTATGGGAGCACAATAAAACCCCTCAGTACACTCTGTCTCCATCCTGGCCCTACAGAATGCCCCAGAACTTCATCCAGCAGGGCAACGGAGGCTACCAACATGGTAAACCCTTTGTGGCCCAAGGTTAGATATGATGAACATCAATGCTTTTTTATTACTTTTGGAAAAGAGACATTATTTTTCTAAGGGATTTCTTTTC
This sequence comes from Pundamilia nyererei, assembly GCF_000239375.1. NCBI lineage: Eukaryota > Metazoa > Chordata > Actinopteri > Cichliformes > Cichlidae > Pundamilia > Pundamilia nyererei. The sequence goes on along the minus strand of NW_005187668.1, from coordinate 677,401 downwards.
TCTTTGTTTAGGTTCTATGATGCATCCGAATCCCAACTTCCCACTGGTCCCTCATGTCCGGCATCCAGTGAATCTGAATTTCATCCAACAGAAGAAGTAAACTGGCATCTTTTTTTAATCAGGCTTATGGTCAGTAAAACAACGCATAAAGCATCATTTGATCACAAGACAATTTTTAAAATGAATTTTATCATTTTTGTACAGTTTTTAAGTTTTACTTTTTGTGTCATTACATTGATTTGTGATACAAATGTCAAATATTTTAATACCCCCGTTTTTGAGGGGGTCCAAAAAAGTGTTTTTATTTTATGTGTAAAGTAAGGAGGACAAATGTAAACCTTTATTTTTATTAGCTTTATTCATACTTTGCTTGCCACAAGATGAAGGCTTTGAATAGATGTTTGTTTTAAAAACAATCTAACATGTCACCCTAAGTATGTAGTGCCAAAAGCATTGATAGCAAGAAAAAAGGGGAAAAGTCTTAAATAATAATGGAAAAAAAAGCTATAAAAAAATAAACAAAAAAGCAAACCGCTTCACTGTGTCCTGTGTGTTTATGTCTCTTACCAACACTCCAGCATACTATGTATGATCTAGTTTGCATTTGTGCTTTGGTCATTAGAACTCAGACTACAAGCAATGATGTTTGAGCAGGTTGTGACTGCATTGAGTCCATGTGGAGAACAGATGATTTGCTGAAATTGAATATTTCCTTCCATCTAGGTACACTGGCTCCACTGAAAGCCCCCCAAAACGTTTGCACCCAGATGCTTAGTGGACTAGTGCACATTGTAACATTAAGATTGAGACTTCTTTTATCTTTCTAATCAGCTGCGCTGATGTTTCTTGAGATACTATAGAGAGTGGAAGCAGTAATGTGTACAACGTATATTAAAGATGCCAGTTGAAGAGATTTCTGTAGTCGAGTACAGATGTGCATTCTTTCTAATGGCAAGAAGAAAGCAATGGTGCTGTTTTCACAAATGGGAACATGGTCCTCAGTGTTTTAGAACAATTTCACAACAGCACTTTACAGCTGTTACAGTTGATTCAGTGAGCAGACCCTGCCTCTAAAGGCATGCACAACCAACCACAGCAGCACTGTGATCTAATCTAGCATTAATGTGATAAGTCCCATTTGATTTGAGATCGAACGCTGCTCTGAATCACTTTTGAAACATTAGCATTCCGAGTGGCGATTTCGTCTCTCCTTTTTGTGGTCACAGCCCTGATGCACTTCTCTGTTCTGTGTCGATATAATCTAATAGGGAGGGAGCCAAATCCTTGTAAGTTATAATACAACATGGAAAAAATAAACAAAGAAAAAGGCAAAAATTATAATTGCAATGTGTCGATCCACAGTATTCGGCTGTGGTTAATGCTCTGGTGTTTCTTTATTGTAATTTAAAATGGTTTGGATGAATTGGAGACAGATGCATAACACAGCAGGGATACATTGGGAATAAGAAGACAGTGGAAGTAAGACTCATCACAAGAAATAATAATAATGGATTGGATTTATATAGCGCTTTTCAAGGCACCCAAAGCGCTTTACAATTCACTCTCGCATTCACACACTGGTGAAGGCAAGCTACGGTTGTAGCCACAGCTGCCCTGGGGCAGACTGACAGAAGCGAGGCTGCCATATCGCGCCATCGGCCCCTCTGGCCAACACCAGTAGGGTAAAGTGTCTTGCCCAAGGACACAATGACCAGGACAGAGAGCCTGGAGATCGAACCAGCAACCTTCCGGTTACAGATGCGCTTCCCAACCCCCTGAGCCACGGTCGCCCCAGACAAGAGGCCACCAAACTAAAACCCAGACTAAGCATGAGAGCTATTTAAATTGATTTTACACACAGTGCCTCTAGGTGAATACAGCGCAGGGTCAGTGCTAAGTAAAGTGCTAACAGCATGTGCCCACCAGCTCACCCTAATCTTTACCAGAATATTCAACCTCTCACTGGATGAAGCAGCCATCCCATCCTGTCTAAAATCAGCCACAATCATCCCAGTGCCAAAGAAGTCTCCCATCACCAGCCTGAACTATTATCGCCCTGTGGCCCTCACGCCGGTAATCATGAAATGCTTTGAAAGACTAGTCCTTCAGCACACCAAGGATTACCTCCCCCCAGAATTCAACCCCCACCAGTTTGCATACCACACAAACGGGTCCACAGAAGACGCCATTGCCCTCCACTCTGTGCTGAGTCACCTAGAACAGCGGCAGAGCTATGTCCGAATGCTCTTCGTGGACTACAGCTCAGCCTTTAGTACAATCATCCCAGACATCCTCTGCTGACCTTCCAGCACTCGCCCATTGAGAGCCTGCTAACTTACTGCATCACGGTATGGTACGGAAGCTGCACTAAGGCGGATAGAGCCCTCCCCCAGCATGTTTGCACTGAGTAGGAGATGTTCTGTATCTCACTGTACAACTGTATAGTGACAATAAAGGTATTCTATTCTATTCTAAAACTTGGGTTAATTACTATAAACAGAGGAACCCAAACTGATGAAAAATGCCAAATATTTTTTTTTCAAATTACTATTATTAGTGGACAGAATGTTAAAAGAAGTTACTTTTAGTCGCTCTAAGCTGGGCATTGTGTTCTTTGGCTATTCAAAGCCATGGAACTTTAGACTTTCCAAGCAAATAATGATGGCCATACTGATGTTCTATTCAGTACATGTTACTTTATGTTCATTTTCAATTTTATGATGTTTCCATTTTTACATAATTCATCCCACATAGCAAAATTGGTATGGCCCGGATCTGTCCCACACAATGTGCTTACACATGGCCCACATACCGCAAAGAATGACGTACCTTTGGTGGCCCAGATCTGGTTTACCAGAGGTAAACCCACACATGGGCCAGCACATGGCCAGTTGCAGACACACTGCTGGCCCTGTGCTGGTCCAGAACAGTTTCAGCTCTGGCCCCAGATGTCAGCCTAATGTGTACCTTAATCAAGCCATGTAATAACAACATGTGCCTGAACATAGTAGTGCAAAAGTAACGTGATGTAACTCTGTTCAGACAGTGAATAGACTGATTCTTAAATAGTGCTTTTCTACTCTCCCATTGTAAACGACCACGGCAGATCCTGGTGCACGTTCATGCTTTGCAGCATACTTTATTAACACTTTCACGGTTGCTGTACATCCGCACCCAGAGCTGCAGCTCTCCCGCTGCCAGCTCAACATAATAGCCACAACAACAATGCCAACCACAGGAACCAGTACAATATTTAATTCGACGGGGCGTGATTGCGGATGCCGTGCAGGTGTGTCCGCCTCCTCTGCACGGCACCGCAGGCCACGCCCCGCCACACCCATATTACTCAAAGTGCTCCATACAACACGTCAAATTCACCCAATCACACACTTTCTCTAAACTGAGTGTTTGCTAACTACATTCACACTCTTGACACGCAGACTGGAGGAGCCAGGGATAAAACCACTAACCTTCTGATCAGTAGGTGACCTGCTCTACCTCCTGAGCTACAGCCACCCAGTGGTAAATATGAGTAAACCCTCACTAGGTTTTGGATAAAATGTACACTCACAAACTTGTCAAACCTGCATTTGAAACGTTGGCCACCATAGCAGTATAGTATTGCAAAATGGCATTTGTATCTTCTAACTAAAATAGGAAAATAGGAACATAAATATTGCCATCATTGCCAGACCTGGCCCACATCTGGTTGACATACACCCTGCCATGATACCAGTCAGTTAGAAGTGCCAGCTTGATGCCGGAACCGGGCCAGACCTGTTTTCTATGAGCCTGGGCCATATACACCAAACCACAATCAGGCCAGATGTGGCATGCTATTACATAAACAGTATATTAATTAATTTAATATTAATTTCACAGTACTCGATATAGTTATAGATCCAGAGGGCAGATTCTTAATCATTAAACTATCTATACTTGATAAAAAGCTATGTATTGTAAGTGTATATGGTCCAAATGTTGATGATCCCTCATTCTTTCACGTTTTTTTCAGCTGAACACTTAGATGGCACACTTGTTCTTGGAGGCGACCTCAACCTTGGACTAAATGAAGTAATGGATAGGCTCAATACAGCAGGAACTCAACATAATTGGCAGTCCACAAATATAATCAAACAGACTTTGGCCTTTGCGATGCATGGTGCTCCCTTCACCCCAACAGTAAGGAATATACTTTTTTCTCACATGTCCATCACTCTTACTCTCGTCTGGATTATTTTTTGGTCAGCAGCTCATTGCTGAGTGACATTTCAGACACTGAGATTCACCCTATAGCTGTCAGCGATCATGCTCCTGTATCTTTAACACTAATGCACAAGAATAACACTACGCCAAGTAAAAACTGGAGATTTAATACATCACTGCTTAAAGATGAAGACTTTATTAAATATTTTAAAAAAGAATGGACTCTATATTTAGACTATAATGACACTCCCGGAATATCTGCCTCTGTTCTATGGGAAGCAGGGAAAGCTGTGATGAGAGGTAAAATAATTTCTTTCTCATCACATAAAAAGAAAAAAGAAAACAAAAATATTCAGGAATTAGAAAAAAACATCAAATCACTAGAAGAAGCCTACGCGTCCCACCAAGATCAGGAAACATTGAACAAAATACGCGAAACAAAACTAGAATTCAATGAGATAATTGATAAAAAAAAAAAAAATTCTTAGTACAAAGACTACGCCTACAAAATTATGAACATGGTAATAAATCTGGTCAATTTCTAGCAAACCAGTAAAAATAAATAAAGAAAAAACAACTATATGTGCTGTTCAAGATTTATCTGGGAACACAATATATGACCCTGGAAGAATAAACAACATTTTCAGGGATTTCTATAAAATGTTGTATTCACCACAAATAAACCCATCTAAAATAGAAATTGATCAGTTTTTGGACAACATAACTCTTCCAAAATTATTGGACACTCAAGCAATGGCACTGGATTCACCACTGACACCAGGTGAACTCCAGGAAGCCCTGATAAGTATGCCCAATAATAAGGCTCCAGGTCCAGATGGCTTTCCTGCAGAATTCTACAAAGAATTCTGGTCGATTCTAGCACTATTTTTTTACAGAACGTTGTTGGAAATTAAAGAAAGGGGCAGACTTCCATCAAATATGAATTCTGCAAACATTAATCTTCTGCTAAAACCAGGCAAAGACCCTGTATATCTCTCAAGCTATCGTCCAATATCCCTTATAAATGTAGACCTTAAAATAATCTGCAAAGAGATTAGAGAAAATAACCCCCCTCTTAATTCGTCCTGACCAAACTGGTTTCATAAAAGGTAGGCACTCATCAACAAATACACGTAGATTACTTAATTTGATAGACTACTCATACAGTTAAAAACATCGAAACTACAATATTTTCCAAATTCCTTTGGAAAGATAAACCCCCACGTATAAGCTTAAAAACACTACAAAAGACCAAGGATAGAGGAGGATTAGAACTACCTAACTTTCAGCACTACTTCTTAGCCAACAGGCTTCAATTTATCTCAGGATGGCTAAAACATACCCTCTTAGACGAACCTTGGCTAAATGTAGAACAAGCACTTTGCAATAATCTAGAGATTTCAGATCTACCATTTATCAGCTCAAACATCCAACGACATGAATGCTTCAAAAGCATCAACATCAGCTCTTCTCTGACAGCATGGTGGGAGTTTCTAAAATTGACGGAGTCTTCATTAATCCCATGCAAACGTACACCTATCTGGAACAACCCTGACATATTACAAAACAATAATATGATAAACTTTCCATATTGGAGTGGTAAAGGAATCAAATACTTAGAACATATATTAGAAGGAACAAAATTTATTCCATTAGCCAGTCCAGCTATGCTTTCAGACAAGAAAAATCTAGTCATCTAGCAACAGTCCAGTTTGGCAGTATGAATCCATTGTGTGGAGCACAGACAATGCAGCAATGAAATAGCACTTTTGGAATTTGACTTTATCCACATCCACCAGAGGACAATAAAACATTTAAATTCTGTGTTTTACAGACGAACCTGCTCTGTTATATCCACTTCAACTGTTCTGGATGCAGTGAGCAATCACCAGAGGGCGCCATCACACACAGCCTGTTGGAAACATGGCGATGGTCACTGTTAGTGAAGCCAAGCCTCAGTGTATCCACTGTGTCTGCTTTTGGAGCATACACATTACTAAAATACCAGCATGGTTGAACGAGTCTATGTATGTATGTATATATATATATATATATACACACACATATGTTATTGATTTTAACTGTCTTGTTAGGCTGGCCAAACTTTAAGATATCAGTGAGTGCTTTGAAACAGGATATTTGTTTTAAAAATCTCTGCAAGTGAAATGATCCTATTCTCTTGGCAGATTTTGTCTAATTTGATGAATAATTTCAGCAGAATTGTACTTCTGCTGAAAGCTTACCATAAGAGAGCAGATGTCTTAAAAACTAGTGAAACTTTTGACAGATAAAATCAAGCTGACCCAGTCCTGAAAAAAGAGGAGAGCACTGTTATAAGAGACTCATGTTGTCCTTGAGTTTCTCAAAAAAAGGATACTACTTTATGCATTTATTCTACTACATTTCATGCAAAAATTTTTTATTTGCACTCCACCATCTACTTGGCATGTTAGATGTTGACTATACCTTCTGAAATATCATAGTAAACAAAAAAATTTTCATAATCCCCATTTGCCTAACAAAATCATTTCAGACAGTTTATTAACTGTACTTAAACTCAAATGATGCCCATGTGATCTTTTCTTTCTGTGGCACACCAAATGAAACCTTAAATAAAGTGTGCCTACATCTGCACAGAGCAGATTTTGTGCTCTTCTTTGAATTGGATTAACACAGGTCGAGTTTCAGAGTTTCACTGATTTTAAAAAGTCCATCTTTTACTTTGTCCATTTCTTTGAGAATAGTACCACCTTCATCCCTCAGTTCTTCCTCAGTTTTATGTACTGTTTTATTTTGTTATTTTCTATTGATAATTCTGAAAATAGGTCAGTCAAAGAGCACAAATGTAGATAATATGATTCAACATATGCTAAATTACAAAGCACGTATAACATAACTGCAGCAGGTACTGCAAGAGAGGATCATTTCTCGTGTTATATAAGTTCACTGACATTTAGGGAGTAACTTTATCCAGTGAGCCGGTGGCTAAGGAGAAGCTCGACCTGATTACATGACATACACACACTATGCACATTTTTTTCCAAACTGCACCGGAGCCTTGGAGGTAAGTTCAACCGGTAGTTCATCTCACCCCAAGTTAAAAATTTGGCATTTGAATTTCTGTTGCATCCATTTACTGCACATAAAAGACACACCCCTTCTAGTGATCAGCTAGTCATCATTTCTGACAAGATCCTCCAAGTGTTCTTGAACACAGCATAAGGTTCACTTTGGAAACTGTGGCCACTATAAGTGGGTTAGGTGTGAAAGTGTGTTGCTCACTAAAAATACACTCACTCTGGCACAAAATAAACAAACAAAAACAAAATATGACAAAGAAGACCACAAACTGAAATTAATTTAACATTTAGTTTAATAATTTATTTAAATCTCTTTGAAATAGGTGAAGCTTATAAGCTGGCCTGTGCAATTGTTACTTCCAGGCTAGACTATTCTAATTCAATGGTATCAGGCCCGAAAAGTTGCTAATTAATCCAAAGTTCTGCAACATTAGTAGTATCAGAGACTAGAAAAAGATTTGTCCTATATTAGCTTTTCCCTGTTGAATCCAAAATTGAATCTAAAACTCCTCTCCTCACATCTAAGGTGTTAAATAATCAGTCCCCGTCAAAGAGACTACAGTAGTATCAAATTATTCCAGCAGAGCATTTTGTTTTAGACTGCAGGTTTACTTGTTTGCAGTGTTTCTAAAAGTAGAATGGGAAGGACAGCCTTTGGCTATCAGGCTCCTCTCCTATGGAACCAGTTCCCAGTTTTAATTCAGAAAAAAGACACTCTCCATTTTTGAAATTAGCCTTCAAGGTTTCCTTTTGAAAAAGTTATAACCAGGATTCAATTCAATTCAATTCAATTCAATAAAACTTTAGTGATATATATACGTGTGTGTGTGTGTGTGTGTGTGTGTGTGTGTGTGTGTGTGTGTGTGTGTATATATATACATACACAGTATATATATACAGTTATTTTGTCCTTGGCTGCTTTTGTCTTTTCTTTCCTGAGACCAAAAGAAAGTTTTGATTATGTTAGAACTGGGAATTTTTTTTTTTTTTTTTTTTTTCTAAATGACATCAGAAACAGCAGTATGCGACATTACGTGATGGCAGAGCTTCAGTTCATCCTTTGTC
>NW_005187668.1:664258-666177 GCF_000239375.1 Pundamilia nyererei | reverse complement strand
CATGTATGGCTGTGCTGAACAAGGGTTTTTCTTTTTTTAGGGCAAAATATTGCACTGTTTTTTGTTTTTTTTATAATAAACTACAATTTCAAGCATGGTTTTTAGATACGTTTACAGACATTGAAGATAAGATAAACACTGGAAATATTGGATTAATGAATCATTGATTGGCTGTTTTTTGTGTGCTGTCAAGATTGTCACTGAGCATCTTTGGTAAGCTTTTGCTGTCTGTGCCATTCTTGGCTTATTTCAAGCCTACAGTTAGTCTTGTTAAATAGGATATAAAGGACACTGAAAAAGAAAGAGAACAAGATAATGGAAAGATGAAAACCCTGTAAATTATCCATATTCACAAGTCACTATTATATAGTGAGTACAGCTGCTATAGTTACATGCAGAGGCAAACTTCAAACCATATCTTATTTTATGAATGTTTATCAAACAACAACTACACAAAATATTGTACATACCAAAAGTGGAAAATATTTGGAGAATGTTATTTTTGAATAAAAAAAGCCACTGATAATGACTGTATTATTAAAATCTTTGTGTTCTCCATTTGCAATCTCAGTTATGATGTAGACAAATGCCTGATACAGAACAAACAGAGCTGTACTGCTCAATGTGATCAGATGATAAATATCTAGTATAAGATTGTATGATTTGGTTAAATTTAAGCTAAAAGTTTAATCACTTTTTTAAATGTCTGAAACTGTAGATCCTTAGCTATAGATCCTGGCCTCCTTGCCTCCAAGTCACTCTGTGTATATGCAAACAAATATGAAAACATTCAGTGAAGTGTAATAAATCAAAAGCTTCATAGCCATGACTCTATGAAGACACTCTAATCTTCAGAAAGCTCAAGCACCAGTGACACACTCACACTGTTGCCTGTGTTAAAATGCAAATTGCTTTTTCCTGACCCCTCTGCAGTGGACAGGGACAGCCTGTAGCTTTTAACATGACCTGGTTTTTGCCTTAAAAGGCTGCACATGATGATGCAACCTGCCACTGGCAGGGCAAGACAATTTGGTAGATAATATTGTGCATGGTAATACAGCAGTGAGTAAATCAGGCAAAAATAGCAAAATATCACATCTTTAATCTTTATTTCCTCACAGGTATAATTTAATTCACACAAATCTTGTATAGTTTTACCAACTCAAGGTTGGTGGTTTAATCCCAAACTGCTCTGACTTACCGGAGACTGGCATGTCAAAGGATGTAAAGTGTCCTTCGGGCAAGATACTAAACCCCAAGTTCTTCCCATCAGAAGGTGAATATGAGATAGAAAGCGTTTAGCTGTAGAAAAATGATGCTTGTCTAAACGAAAGAGTGGATAAGTGCTATATAAGAACCAGACTATTTACCATTTACACCAACATAAAGGGATTTTGTCTTTTATTTTCTTTTAATATTGTAGAGTGACTGAGCTAAAAATAAACCTTCACAGACATCAGTATGATGCATGGCCATTGTTTTATTGGACCTATGTAGTTACAGCTGGTGTCTTTTAAAAAAAATCTAAACCTGTAAATATGACCCGGTATTGCAATACTAATGCGTAGTTCATATACATAGTACATCTGCATACTAATGTCCATTAATATATTACAAGTAGGAAAGTCACCAAGTTACATCAATATAGTAACCTTCCTCAGATGAATATAGTCCAGATTGCACAATTAAATATTAAAGTAAACAACATCCTAGTTCACAGCACACTGACATAAATCTGGTTTGAATTACTGGAGCTGACAATCATGTAGCCGAGAGCCCACCTGGGGCTTCTTCAGCCGCCTCTTATCTGTCTTCTAGAAGATACACAGGAGACACACATATATAATAAATATGTGTGCGTGTCTACGGACGGGCAACCTTCCAATTACAAGACGAAATGCCAACTCTTGATCCACAAT
>NW_005187668.1:661327-664238 GCF_000239375.1 Pundamilia nyererei | reverse complement strand
GCCCTAAGCCTGTCCCTACCCCCTCACCAATCACAACAGTGAAGGCGGGACCAAACTATGACCCCCCACCCCCACTAGGTGATGGAGCTGATAAAAGGGGCCCAGAGCATATGATCTAATGTGGTGGCAGAGGCTGTGTCACTGGGAATTTTTTTTAATTTTTTTAAAAATTCAAAATGCCCTGAAATCAAAAACTTACAGTTTTTTGTTTTTGCCACTACATTTTCTCAGATGGAAATTTTAAAGAAAATTGTGTGGGACTTAAGTGGTTAATACAAAACTCCCAACTATTCTTTTTATATACTTCTTCAGTTAACAAGGGAATCATCTGACTGAAGTTAATTTTATTTTTTACAAAATCTCTAATTAAAACAATTTTTCTAATTAAATTTCCAGAAGTGATAAAGAAACAGCTTTGATAAAAGGCCTAAGCAGAGATACAGTGCCTAATTACATTAATTACTCCAATACCTGGAGGAGTCAATAAGTCCTGCAACCCTCTAATCTTTTCGTAGAATAAGGAGGAGGTGGACCACTGTACAGACTGAGTCTAAGCCAGGCACACTGCCAGGTACAGCCACAGGAGATCAGTGTCTCTCTGTTTGATTTGCAGGAATTAATTTATTAAACGGTCTTAATAAGTGTGAAAATGGCTGCTTATTCTGACATTGTCAGTTTCTACATATCACAGACCCTTTTAAACATCCTGCTACAGCTGAAGTGTGAAAGTCAAACACAATGTCCGGATCTGTATGATCGAGCAAGCAGCAACAAAGCAGCTGTTAAAGGTTTGCTGCCATGAGTAGAGAGGCATCCTCACCAATCTGAGAGCTATGAAATTGTGTCTTCTCATTCTGAGCCTTTGTGCTGCTTACAAATGTTAACAGCACACCTTTAGAAAAAAAAAGTAAGAGCACAGCCTGTTAGAAGCAACCAGGAGTTGTGTTACAATCTTTTAAAACACTGGTGTTAATACCCCCCCCACCCCAAAAAAAAAAATAAAAATACAACAACAAAAAACAAAACCCAACAACATATAAATATTTGACTAAAATGCAAAGACAACATCTGATCTATTGATCTAAAAGTGATGAGCACATCAATAAAAGCAGAGGCGACACAAGCTAAGAAGCTTTGGGAATATTTTGGGCATAGATGCTAAAATTAACAAATAAAAAAATTGACTCTGCAAGCAGCAGCTGACTCACAACAGCCATGCATATGCCATGCAGGCTGCATTTAATTTAATTGCTCTATTTGCTGTTTGGTTTAAATTTTGGTTTGAGTACACTGTTTCTACTGAATAAACTAATTTTTGACAGATAAAGTTTTAAATGCCATAATGACTGTTGGCTTTACTTTAATTTGAGCAGTCACAGCAGCATGCAGCTCTGCATATTTGATTTTCTACATTTTCATGCTACTTGCCTTTCCTGACGCAACCCCCAAGCAATTTGTGGCTCCTCCAAGCGTCAAACCAGGCATCTTTGTTTGTTAGGCAAACATGTAAGGGATCATAAGATCCTTAACTAAGTTCAAGATAAACAGAAACTTTCTGCAGACGTTCAGAAAATAATGTTTTATGTGCATGGTCAGTTTACAGCTTAATTTAAGTTTAGCTGGACAATGTGGAAGACAGGTATGTGTTCTGTTCAATAACCCTGCAGTGTCTCGCTGATCTGACCGTTGGCCTCATTTGGATACTTGGCTGAGATGACCCTTTTGCACACATGCCTTAATTGATTAGCAGCCTTATTAAAGAGCAGCAATGGGACTGACAGTAGAGAAGAAGGTGACAGAATGACTATGTCCTCTTCTCCACCAAATAATTCTGAGGTTCTAAATCAGGTTTGCCTCAGACTGATAATGGATGTCCAGGCTAACTGAAAATGCACCCAAAAGCTAGCTCAATTCCTGAGCTGAGATAAAGCAGACAAATCCACAAAGAGGAAAGTACAAGAAATAAATAAAGCAGAGCAAGTCCTGAAGGGTTTATCTGAAGTTTATAAGTGTTTCTAGATGTCTTGTGAATAACTGTGTCTCTGTGTTTTTCTTAGAGTAGTTTTATGTGATCCGTGTTGGTGAGAAAAGGACAAGAGTTTAGGTAAATTGAAGAATGATCAATTGATTATTTAATGGGTTATCTCTGTCTCGTTAACCTTTGCCTGCGTGCTAATGATGTGTTGGATTAAACAATGGGGTCTGAACATGGCAGGCACTACATCTCCTGACCGGCTGCGTGAGAGACACATTGATCAAATCGTCACGTACAGGATCCCCAGCACTCCTGCTGTGCTCTGAGTCATCCATCACCAGTGCCTACTTTAGTTCTGATGGCAGTGTCATTTAACATTTTTATAAATGCCTTCTGCTTGGGATACCTGCTCAGGAAATATGTTACATTATGATGTCCTTCTCAAGTCACCAAAGGACAAATAAACATGGGAACATGTAGCAATGTTTGAAAATGTGTGAGACTATGTTACAAGAAACAGATTAGTTGAATAGATAAGACAATGTAATGTGTTATAGTAGGTTCTTTTAGTAACGCTTAGCAAATAGGTAGTCAGCTTACATGTTTTATAAGGTGATTAACATAAGACTATATGTTAATAAAATTGTTTAACTACCTTATTAAAACCCAACTAGTCTTCTTTTGTTGTTCTTTTGATTTAGGTATTCTTATATATTTACTTTCATATAACTATAGACTTTAAGGCACCTTGAGGCAACTGTTGATGTGATGTGACACTATGTAAATAAAAGTAAATTGAATTCAATTAGTTTAATAAATCACAAGTCATTAGCCCTACGGTGGCCCCTAGAGACAAAGCACTTACAAACTCCAAAACACATGCAAACTCCAAAACACATGCAAACTCCAAAACACTTGCAAAATCCAAAACACGTA
>NW_005187668.1:651292-660861 GCF_000239375.1 Pundamilia nyererei | reverse complement strand
CAGTCAGTTAGCATTTGAGTTCAGAGGACAAAAAGCTACAGAGGAGATTATTTATGTGTACACAGGACAGCTGTCAGGCAGCAGGACAACAAACAGTTGCCATGTGTACTCTGTGCATCCAGCAGAACATGCTGCTTTGTCTGCGACACAGCTCTGGGAAAAAGGTTAATAAGGATATCTTCTCTTTACTGGAAAGACAGCACTGTCATTTTGCCTGCAAACAAGCCTCCAACAGGTCTTTGCCACATACAGCGCAGGAATATTTTAGAATATTAATTGCACACTTAGTATGCTGTTGTCATATGGCTTTTATTAGTATTCCATCAACTCAATGAGGTGTGAAAGGGCCAGATGCTGTGTCCTCAGCTATCCTATATATTCTTGTCTTTTGTCAGTTATTAGCGCAATGAGTGTCAGTCTGCTCATCACTTCAAATATCTGATGTCATATATTTATTAATTGGTGCAGTGAGTTAAAAATAATGGATAGCTATAGATATTTCTAAACTACAGTACATTGTCAAGGAGGTGATCTTTTTTGCCAGTCACAGTTAAAATGCATACTCAGACAAAGAGAAGTTAATCAAGTTTCATCAAGGGATCAAAGATTACATTTGATTTTTAAATCTAATTATTCAGCTGTTTTGTTTTTGCAAGAGTTTACGACCATTTCATTGTTTATGGAATCGTTCACTAAAAAATGTATGTTGTGATGGAATGTAACAATAATTTCTGCAATTACTGGATAAAAATGCTTAATGAGATTCATGGAATGATTTAATGTTCCTTAGTTTAATCAATCTGATCTAATCTCAGCCTTTAGATAGATTATGGCGCTCCAACAGCCAGAAAATAGAAATTTTTTTCCTGAGTTACTACTCAGAGTTTAGTAATAGTTCCATGTCTAATTGAAAAAATAAAGGTCAGCTTTACAAGTCTTTAATTACTGAAAATTCTCTACACAATTATTTTAAGTATTGCAGTTTAGTTTTTAAGAATCCAGATTGTTTGGAAACATTAAGCCATTATGAACAGATGATCTGGGAAATGAACAGAGCTCCTATTCTTCTCTGTATTGTATAGGTATTGACTGGGAAATATAAGTTTTCGTTAGCAAAGTATGAAATTTCCTGAGCCGAACTCCAGGCCTCGAGAGTTGGTGTCCTGTAGGTTTTAGATGTGTCCTTGATCCATCACAGCTGATTTAAATGGCTAAATGACCTCCTCAACATGTCTGAACGTTCTCCAGAGGCCTGGTAATGAACTAATCATTTGATTCAGGTGTGTTGACCCAGGGTGACATCTAAAACCTGCAGGACACCGGCCCTCGAGGCCTGGAGTTCGACACCCCTGCTGTACAGTGTAGTAAGGAATGCTCAGACCTCTACATTGGATAAACCAAACAGCCACTTCATAAACAAATGGCACAACATAGAAGAGCCACCTCGATTGGACAAGACTCAATGGTCCATCTACATCTAAAAGACAAAGGTCACTCTTTTGAGGATGCCTATCAAAATGCTATTGCCAAAAACACACAAAAAATAGGTTAGCACCATCACTGAATTTTTTACCAAAAAAAGAGAACTTTACATTAATACTCCACTTTTAAATACTTTGGAAGAGTTTCTGCATTTGAGTCCAATATATCCCTTTGTTATCAAGTCACCAAAGCCTTGAAATATACTTTGTGAAACAGGGATTGTATTTTGTGTGAAGAAGCTAATTCTGTCTTAGACCAAGATCTGCCAGTATTACACTTAATAAATTCATGTTATTAATGATTAGAAAATATATATTTTATGGCCTTTGAATAATTCTATCCCTGGTTAGTGCACATTCATTCACATTTATGTTAGTTTATAAGTCATTTTCTATGTAACAACTGTGTGTGTTTGTGTTTTGACAGCTTGTTTTCCTGAGGTTGACAAACGGATGTTCTCCTGTAAAAGTGACATTCATTTACAATTTTACTTCACTTCTGCACCCTGGTGCTTAGTGATTTACCTCAAGGGAAGTGACTTTTACGACAACGTTGGAGGTGAGAGTCAATGAAGCACATGAGTCGAGGTCTTCAATAACATTATAACTCTTTTTTACTGCACTCCAGAGCTGTGAACTGGTGGCTGAGAGCCAGACAGAAGACACAGTACCTCCATTTCTCCTTCAGCACTGTCACTATCTCAGGAAAAAGTGATAACCATCAGCAGCACTTTCTTGTCTGATGCCTTGCCTTGTTATATCCACACTTAAGTTTGTCTAAAATGAAAAAAACAAACAAAAAAATAAACCCTTAATGTTGGATTGTGATACTTTCTGGAATGAAACTAATATATGTGAACAAAGATCAGATAAAATGAGAAATAAAAAAGGAAGGAAGAAAAATATATCTCTGGATTAATTCTGTGCATATCACAATGACGAGCACTTTTCCTCCAGACCAATTATTTGGTCTTATGTAGTGTGACTCTCTCATGTAAAGTGTAGCACTAAGTCCTAGTTGATCCTCTCCGTGCCCTGTTGTTTTTCCTTAAGAAACACACAAAAAACCCCACCACAGACATGACACAGGACCATCTGGCCCTTCAGTTGATCCATTCACTATCAGGGGTGGCTGTCACTCTTAAGGCAGGGAAACAGGGAACAAAGGCTGAGGTGTCTCAAATTACACAAGAACTGAACTGAAACTCAGTAGCAACAGGTGCTGCATTCCAAATGCATACCTCGGATGTTGTAACTCAGGAGTGACATCACCCCTAGGTTAGTGTATTTGAGTTAGTGCAAGGTTTGATTTACAAGCATAAGAAAAGGGCTGAATGGAGAAGAGCTTGGTGCGGGAGAGTTTTTTTTTTTTTTAGGCGAGTAGGGCCCTTTGCTCACAGCCAAGCTGCTGGTAGTGTATGAACTGAACTGTACTGAACCAATGATGGCTAGAACTGGGGTGAGGCTGTCCTGCGTCTGCAGGGTGCATTCATGTTTTCTCTTGACCAAATAGCACTTTTTTCTCCCTGAGAAACAGCAATTGCTTACATCCTACAATGTCAATATGCGGTCGCTATGATGGATGCTGGCAACCAAGGTCCTTGGATTAACTAAAATGTCTCTGCCTGTTGTGGCAAATTTTCTCAGTTTAGGTAACAGGAGTAAAAGGTTCACTTCCATTCTCATATATTAACAATTTAATGGTCTAAAAAGCTTTGGGTTTGTTTTTTGTTTTTTTTTAAAATCATACATATAAGTAATTCATTCATCAGTATTTAATGATTACAGCTCACTTTACACTGCGAGCTTTTCAAAAATTTCTATCAGCATAATTTGAAAAATAAAAATCCCAGCACAGAATGTAATCTCTGTAGTCCCTTTCACATCCATTTGGGAAACACAAACATACACAGTGTGACAGTTCATTAGAGTTTAGATTGGAATCTGTGGCAGTACTGCATATAGCAGCTGTACTTTGTCCTCAGTAGGATTGGAGAGGATAAAAATTGAAACTGCTGCTTTTGAACACGCAGGTTTTTAAGGCCTTTATTTATAAATGCTTTCAAACAAAGTGCTGAACAGCTATTTGAAGATAAAAAAAGATAAGTAAATAAAAGCAATACAGAAAACCCCCCAATACAATTTAAAAACTGATTACAATTTAAAAACTAATAGGTATAGAATTAAGACACATATGATAGGGTGAACAAGTGGGTCTTTAACTTAGCTTTAAAAACAGAGCATGCCTGCCTAATATCTTGAGGAAGGTTGTTCCATAAAAATGGGGCACGAAAAGAAAAAGCACAATCTCTCCAATAGTCTTTTTTCTAGCTTTAGGAACTTTTAGAAGGCCAGTATTCTGAGATTGGAGAGCACAGGATGGAACATAGAGGTCAGGTCAGAGAGATATGAAGGCGCCAAACCATTTAAAGCCTTGTAGGTGAGCAACAGAACTGCTTGAACCTGACAAGGTTCGAACCTGATAAGGCAACCAGTAAAGAGATTTGAGTACTGGGGTAATGTGCTAAAATTTCCCAGTTTTTGTTAAAATGCTAGCAGCTGCATTTTGCACCATCTGTAAACCTCTAAAACTGTTTTTGGTAACTCAGAAAGAAGAGCGTTACAATCATCAATGCCTGAAGACACAAATGCATGGACAAGAACCTCTGCAGTGTCAATTGATAAAACTTGTCTGATGATAAAAGGCAGTCTTTGTTGGTTGTTTTACATGAGACTTGAAGGACAGCACAAACCACTCACCCAAGTTCTTTACCTTGTCCCTGCAATTTATGATAGTCATTACTTGTCCCAGAATTTTCAAGGTGAATTTATGGGACAAGTAATGAATTTTTTGTGGTCCAGTGACCATCAAATCTGTCTTATCAGAATTAAGAAGCAGGAAATGCTAAAAGCCCCTAACCGATAGACAAGCTTCGAATAAGCTAGGCCCCCTGGCTGAACACTGATGGCTGACTCCATCTGCCTCAGAATTTGTACTATTACTCACAGCAGTCTCTCTACTAAACAAAAGGAGTTAGATAGCTGCTCATTAACTGCACAAAGGTTTATTTTAAAGGGCTCTACCATATTTTTCCCTATGGTTCATTTAAACCTTAAACAAAATATGAGCTTATCGATATTATACAAAAAAAGTAACGTTTGCAAGTAAAGGCAACTTAACATTACATTAACATTATCTTATTACACTCAACAAAAATATAAACGCAACACCTTTGTTACTGCTCCCATTCCCCATGGGATGGACGTAGAGACCTAAAATTCATTCCAGATACACAATATAACCATCCCTCCCAAACAGTGGTCACAAATCAGTCTAAATGTGTGGTAGTGGGCACATCTGCTATATTGAGATAATCCATCCCACCTCACAGGTGTGCCACATCAGGATGCTGATCTGACATCATGAGTAGTGCACAGGTGTACCTCAGACTGCCCACAACAAGTGTTGTTGAGTGTATTATCTGATTCTCGTTGTTATTGTTGTTTTACTTGCCATTATAAGTTGGCAGTATCTATTTTTAAGCGTACATGTGAACAGTGTGCACTGTATGTACATTATATTATATATATTATGTTATATATTATTATTTAAGTGTAAACTTAGAGACAAAAAACGGCAGACTCCCTAACATTGGCCCTGAACCAATTGCGCCACCCCTTCTCTGCACTGGTTCTGGAGACCACACTCCCACTCATATACCCAACTTATGCCAGTTAGCCAGACAGCCCGAAAAACTGCCTCGACTCTTTTTTGGTCTTGGGATATGGGCAGGCTGCAATGGTTACTGTTTTCTCCATCTGTGCATGCACCGGCCTCCCAGGTAGTATCCCAAATATTGTAATTCCATCTGTCCAATTGCACACTTCTTTGAGTTGCCTCTGAACCCTGCCTGCCTCAGGGATTCCAATACCGCAGCCACCCGCTTCACAGGTTTCGCCCAGGTGTCACTAATGATGATGACAACATCATCCATAGGCAGCAGAATATGCAGCGTGTGCCAGTCTATGAGGCATTGGAAAGTGGCTGGGTCTACTAACAAGCCAAACTGAAGTGTGACAAATTGGTACAACCCAGCCAGAGTGGAGAAGGCCATTTTTTTCTTAGACTCTCGAGACAAGTAAGATTGCCAGTAGCCCTATGTCCTGTGTCTTTCTTCTCCACAAAAACTATGGGGCTACACCAATTGCTGTGTAACTCTTCTAACACCCCCATCTCCAGCATAGCAGTCAATTCCCACTCTCAGAGTTGTGTGACAGAGAACAGAGAACACACATGCAAAACGCTGTTGCATGGCAGCAAGATCTGCGCTCTGGCCAGCAGTGTTGGTCAAGTTACTTGAAAAAAGTAATCAGTAACTAATTACTTATTACTTCCCCCAAAAGTAATCCCATTACTTTACTGATTACTTATTTTCAAAAGTAATTAGTTACTTAGTTACTTACTTACTTTAAAAAAATGATTTACAACCTGAATAGGTAATAAAGCAATAGATCTTTCAGCCCAATTCTACTTTTTCTGCATAATCCATCATATAAAATGTAATCAAATGAAAAAGTCTCTTTTTGAAACTAGTTTTATTAGTTTTAATCTTTTAACTTTATGCATCAAGCAAACATTAAATTATATGCAACATTCTCTGACTGGAAGAAATTTGTTTAACATTTAAACCTATTTTCTGCACATTCCAGCACATAAAATAAAATAGTTTTTTGTGTTTACACTCAGTCTTTCAAATAGATGCAAGTAAAACACAGCCGAAAATAAATAAAATCAAAGACTCAGCGGTCCCGTTGCTCTATTTTCACCTGTATAGCAGGAGTGAGGCAGGCGGAGGTTTGCCCTGGTGCAGGTGTGCCGCAGCGTTCAGTGGAAGGATATGACAGTTTCTCTGTGAATTTCACGTACTGTCAGTGCTTGCTTAGACATTTAGGGGTTTTTTTTCGCTGTAAAAAGAAGTTTTCTTCCCACGCAGTGAACAGCAGACGCTAATGTTTTTGTCACTTTTTACGGAATCAAACTCAAAGTAAGGTCAGTACTTCCACTCTTTAAACGCTGCACGGTCATATGCTCTCCTGCACTCATTAGGGTTTTGGAGCGTGATGTCACGGGGGTGGGATGCGCCATTTTCAGGGTCAAAACAAAGCACAAGCAAAAGGGAGCGAAGTCACACACAACAGCCATAGTTTGTATTTGCTGTGTGGTCGGTTGCAATGTTCGATCACACGACCGGCAAGAGAATAAGCTTGAAAATGGTTTATCTTTTCATTCTTTCCCAACCTGGAAGCAACATGAGGGAGCTCGTGTATTGATGTTACCAAACAAAGGCGTCTAGCCTGGATAGCAGCTGTGAGACGAGCTGATATCCAGTTCTCTTCCATCTCCAAATATCTGTTGGTGCTCCCGACGTTTCCATTCCGGTAAGTTCTAAATATGTTCATATCTTTATAGCCTATTAGTTTTATTTTCGATGCGCTCTGAGCTCATAGCAAATTAGAACAAACATCCTACTGAGTGATTTTGCAGAACTACCTTCTATTTATAGAGTTGCTAATTATTTGGCATTATTGCAGCAAACCAGCCAATGACATGGATGAAACATCGTGACTGGGTTCCAGTGCTACACAAGGGACCTGCTTCAAACATACCACCATGCCAATCAGATTACTACTTCCATGTGAGGGTGAAGTGGTGACCCTCCTGGATAAGATGGTGAAGGTTTGCTGCGTTTGTTGAACAGTTTGGTAGTAAAACCAGGGAAAAATGAAACCTGCTCCTGTTAAATATTCTTAAGTCTTTTGCCGTATAAATAGCGGTATTTTTTTTTTTCAAAAGATACAGTGAATAAGTTAGTAGTGGGTGATATCATGTAAACACTGTCATGATTTGGTGTAAACATTTTGTCATTTGTAAACTATAAATGACATGGATTCTACATTGTAACTGATGTGGTTGTTCTATAAAGTGGTTTTAATAAAAAAAAAAGAGGCAAAAATTAGTTTGTTTCTTTATTCAACTTTTGAACAGTGGGACTCAGTCAGTACATATTCAGTAAATGCAAATTATTTACATGGCAGTGCACAACAGGCATAAATCTAGACCCCTAGATAAAACATTATGGCATTATAGCAGTGACAACTCCTCCACAGTAGAAGGTGGGATTTTTCTTTTTTGAGGACGGCTCCTTTGACGTTTCAATATGGATGGTGTGTTTATGTTTTGATCAAGAGCCTTTTTTTGGGCAGCTGAAGAGGAGAAGTCCATCTTATGGCCAACCTCTGGCTGTATCTTGGTCACGTTACCCAGCACAACCCAGTATGCAGGTTCATCTGTAACAGTCCTTGTGCCATGGATCCGCACTGTTGCTTCTACTTTAAACAGAAGAGCAGTGACATGGCTGCAGGTCTCTGCGACTCCGGCCTTACAGGTGCAGTGGGCGGCTTCAACCTCTCTGTAATGCTCACAGTGACCCATGGCTGCAATGCTGGTTCATTCAGTCTTTGAGAGTGCAGGACCTGAAACACACACAGACAAAGTTCATTTAAAGACAAGAACTATGAGCCAAGGCCGACATAATTGTGTTTTATCTACTTTATCATAAATGTAAAAAAGTGTTTAGAAAGTTTGCACATACATGTAATTTTTCATATTTTTATGTATCCATCTATAGAACGCTGCATGTTATATTCTAAATCTGCCTGTTCTCTCTCAGAAACCTGCCTGCAGAAAATGAACCTAAAGTATGTAATGCAAGGATGTCATCACTTTCAAGATGGAGAAAGCATAAAGTGACAATTATGAATAACTTAATATGATGCTTTTAAGCATCTTTCTTGTAGTCGTCGTTCCAACACAGTGTGTTTGTTTTGATTTGTGGACCCGTAAAATGGCGCCGCGCTCCCACAGTACATTGCGGCGTGACGTCAACTCCAAAGCCCTATTATCCATTGTTGATCTGCACACAGCTGTTGCTACAAACGTCGCACTTGCTTACGTCATTGTCATGAGACACTCTCGGGAAAACAAATCACGGTTTTAGTAACGCAGTAACGCAGCGTGCTTATGGGAAAGTAACAGTAATCAAATTACCTTTTTTGCAATAGTAATCCCTTACTTTACTTGTTACTTGAAAAAAGTAATCAGATTACGCATTACTGCCCATCTCTGCTGGCCAAATGGTTATCATAATGGAGGGAGGTGGGAACGGTGGAATTTGGTACCTCTGGTCCCAACTCATCCAGCTCCTAAACCTGGCTAACCAGAGAAGCAGTTTCGCCTCCCTCCATACTTTGAAATGACTGAGGTGATATACCTGTGTGGCTCCCCCCAGTCCGAGTGCAGCATTTCATAGTCAACGTCCCCCACTCGCCACATGACCATAAAGGGTCCTTGCCACCCGGTGAGTAACTTTGAGCTGAGTGAAGGGAGCAACAGAAGCACTTTGTCTCCTGGTGAAAATTGTTTGCGCCTAGCCTCTCTGTCATGCAGGCACTGCTGATGTTGCTGGGACTGAAACAAATTTTCCCGTGAAAGCCTCCCAACATATGTAGGTTTGCTCTCACATCTAGATCGTATTTACATTTATTTTACTAGGCTAGGACCTTCCTCCGAGTTTTCTTTAAAGAGGTCCAATATGCCATACGGCTTCTGACAAAACAGTAACTCAAAGGAAGAAAATGGGTGTGTTTTTCTTCCATGCAAGTGTTATGACTTGCTATATACACACAAAATGCAGCACGGTCAGTGCTAGATGTAGCCATAAATTTTCATCACTTGGTCAAAGGCTGAGTGTTGATTATTGTCCTGAGACTGCTACAGTGAAAAATCTTCGAAGGAGTGAATGGTCAGGCCTGAGGAGAGTTAGATTCAGCCCCTTACTTTCAGTAAAAGGAACTCTTAATGCTTCAGCATACTAAGGCATTCTAGCCCCTTCCTCTTCTATCATGACTGTAGACCAGTGCACATCCAGGTTCATAAAGACCTGGAAGGGTGAGTTCAATGTGGAAAAACTTGACTGGCCTGTACAGTGTCCTGAAGTCAACCCGATAGGAGACCTTGGGATTAATTAG
>NW_005187668.1:648403-649979 GCF_000239375.1 Pundamilia nyererei | reverse complement strand
CCTGTCCCGTTTGGCTCTTTTGCCATCAGAATTGTTGTCTAAAGGCAAAGAAAGATGCCCAACGGATTTACTTTACCAAATTGACCATCCCAGCCTTGCTGTAATGGTGGCTTCACTTTTCAAGCCATGTTAATCATTTATATTTTCTATGGTCTTCACCATAAAAAGGAGTAAAAAATTTTTTTTACATTTTTTACATTTTTTGAGTAATGGCTCTATAGGGCTCCATTGATTCTGGAGGATCTCACAAGTACCTGATATAAAACCACAAATGTACACCGCTAATCACCCTGCTGGATGTATGGAAGTATTTTTCATTCTAATTAGAAGTTCTCTGCCAGTACTTTGATTAAATTTATTTGTGCTAACACATCATCACTTCATAACAGTTAATGTCCATAAAATTGGCTACAACAGCACAACTTTTGTTTGTTCAAAGCAAAATTTCAATTGGGGAAGATATTCCAAACTCACAACTACTTAGACTCATTGAGGGTGAGGAGCCACTTGGAATCCTTTTGAAGTCTACCACATGGGGTGTGTGTGCAGTTAGTGCAATGTAGTGTAAAGCAGATCGATCTACATGATCACAAAAAATTGGCAAGCACATAGGCCCTCATACTTATGTCAGATCCAGCTATAGTTAGTGGTTCTTATGTCATGTTCTCAACATGGCACCTTTTATATTTAACAGAAAGGATCAGTGGCCTTTTTTGTTTATTTAATGCAAATGTAGCTCTGCATTACTGCAGGGTGACCCTGATGGTCACAATGAAACACGGCTCTGGCATGACGCCAAATGCATCACATTTAGATGTTAATAGCTATTGGGTAAATTATTGCAATTTATAGCTATTGCCATTTATGGCTCTGCCACAGAGGAGGAGATCCAATTTTAGTTGTGTTCTTGATTGTGAGGTCAGTGACTTTTTCATGCAGGCTGCAGTTATTTCCATCAGTGTCATGGTAATCAAATTTTACCAGCATGATTGTTATGAGTAAATCTACATTATTAAGCATAATTTTTACCGCACTGACATCCTGTTCAGTGCACGTTCCTTGTTTCAGCTCTTCCAATTGTTATCCTACATCTGTTTGCAGAGATGAGATGGGAAATTGCAGGAAATTAACGGTGGATCCAGAGTACAGAGTTCACTATTAACCTTGAGGGAACCCATTCTGATGTTAGAGTGACATCAGAAGGGATAGATGTTCATGCAGATTAAACTGTCGCAATCACCACAGTTGCATAATAGCTTCACAAACAACAACAGGCCTTATTATTCAGCCTTCCACCACTGTGGATAATGAACAAGAAGCAAATTATGAGTATTAAAACATTCTCATCCTATAAAAATCTGCAGCCTCCTCACAAATTTGGCATGGGTAATTCAGCCATTAGTGAAGGCCCTAATAATGCTGAATGATACATACAGGTTTTGGAGAAACATACTGCCATTCAAACAGTGTCTCTTTAAGACCACATCTGGGAATGACAAATGCAAAATCACCTTCTTTGTGAATTCCAACAGAATAGCTTCATAGTAAAAATCAATTGCAATATTGAAAAAAAAAA
>NW_005187668.1:620322-633371 GCF_000239375.1 Pundamilia nyererei | reverse complement strand
ACCCATCACTACTGAGCTCTCAGCTGACAATGCTGCAGGAGGTCAGGTTGGCTTGCCTAAGGTCCCAGCAGATGACGTAGGAGGCTGGGTTGGCTCAGCACTCTGACAAAACAGTCTTAGTAATTATTATTCCAGACTCAGGAGGTGTGGGAGAAAAACAGTATTTTTTGAACACAGGCCCAAAAACAGGAAACACAGTCTGTGAAGGAATAATCCTGGGAAGAGGTTTGTTAGAAGGTGGAGTATGAGTATGGTGGAGTAAAGTCCAATATTAGCAGATGTAAGGAGTCCAGTAACCAGAGGAGGCCAGAGATCAGGCGTTGAAGCCTGTGAGCGACTGCTTTCTGGTACTCCCAATTGGGCCTTTACAGCCACTGCTCACTTTACTTTTGCACCATGAAAACCATATCCTCCTGGACGAATGAGTGAGTACTGCTGGGACCATGTTGTGGTCCGTCGTTCTGTCATGTTTAGTGCTGTGGCAGACAGGAGTAGGACCCATATGCAGGACTCTAAACCAAGGAGTGAACTCAGGGAGGCAGCTTTACTATGCTGTAAAAACTGGAACACTAAGTATAAGTAACAACCAAAACCAGGAAACTGGGAAACTAGTAATAGGAAATAGGAGCATGGAGGAAACACACAGCTACCAGGAACACGAGGTGCACAGAGAAAAGACACAGCAACATTGGACAACACAACAACAGGCAGAGGAAACCAAAGAGCTTAAATACATGGTGGAGTAATGAGGGAAAAGCAGAAACACATGGGGAACACAGCTGGGAGAGATCACACACAAGGAGACAAGGACCAAGCAAAACTGAATACACTGAACACAGGACAAGGAACTATATATATATATATAAAAAACAGGAAACACACAGACAGAAACTCAGACTCAAGACATGCGAGCCTAACACAGTGACTGGGGAGATGTATGACTAACCATGGAGACAGAACTTAACATACACGAGAGACAAGAAAGGCTACACATGGAGGCACGAAAAGGGCAAAAAGACTAAAAGAAACAAGAAAAGAAAAAGAAGAACTAGAAATACAAGTTACTAAACTAGGAAAAACCTGGAAACAGAACCATAAACAATTCTAAATCACAGAGGATCATTTAAACCTAATATTGCATAAACGCTGGGTCACAGACCCAGTGCCATGACAAGGTCTTTTAACGTCATGAAGGACTTTCGAAAGCTCGTCAATCGATGTTGGCTTAAACAAAAAACAAAGATTATTTTAGAATATATTAAATATTACAATAAAGTCACAGGAAAGAAAGAAGGAAAATAGACTCCTAATTCCACTTGTAAACATATACAGAATTATTGAAATCTGATATGATTGGAGAAAATAAAATCATGCAAGTAAAGAGAGAGAGAGAGTTCTTTGGATTACAACTGACATGTATCAATAAGAAGAGTGATTTGCTGTCCATTTTCTTTTCTTTCTGTTTTATTGTTTAAAACTGACTGTGAGCCAGTGTTATCACCAGGACCTGTGGGGAAAGGTTAGTAGATAGTACTGCACAGGTTCAGCATGATGTCTGCATGTGCTGAGGTTGGGGGAATTTCCTGAAACTGAACAGGGTGGCCCTGTCTGTGCAAGCCCTGGCTCCTCAAGCTCACCATTTGTGATAATTAAATTTTCAGAGAGCAGATTTTGTCTTTCTGACACATCAAGGGAAGCTGTGAAAAGACCATTTTCCCAGCGAAGACATCTGAGGGGGGAAAAGCAGCAGAAACAAATGTGTTTCATCAGGGGAGAGACAGCCTGAAAGGCTATTCAAAACAATCCCATTTGCAGGAGATTTCCATTATCACATCTGTGATGGAGGACACCAGCAGGGGAGAGAAGATCACAAAATGAATCTCATCTAAAGTAATAAATGTGGTCTGCAAAAATGCTGACTTTTAAAGAGTCGGTCTGTTTTTTAATCTGTGGTTCGCTGGCTAGTAGTACTTATGGATACATTTGAGATGCAGATCTGTTGACATCAAGCAACAGTTTGTCTTTATTAACATTTTTAATTAAAAAAAATGGAACTGAAACTTTGATTTCTATGTGATCAATTTAAAATGGAATCACTCCATCACTGATAATACCAGGTAAACTTCTGACATGTTTAGAATATGGCAGCAGCAGAGAGTGGGATTGTTTAATGATTCATGGCGGTGGTGACTGAGGAACTGAGTGATTTTGCTGATTGGATTCAGACAGGTACCCTTGGAGTGCATGGGAAGGAGAGAGCACAAGGGGAATGCATTAATTTTCTATTGATCATAGTCACGTTACTATCAGCTGATGCAAACAAAAAGGTCGCAGTCACTCCCTGAGAAGAACTCCCACACTGAGAGAAAATGTGCATGAGTGCAAATTAAAAAAAAAAAAAGTCCATCAATAAAACTACATCAGAATTTAAATTATAATTAGTTTAATGTCAATCCATTAGGCACTTTTTTTGTTTTTGTTTTTTGCCACTCACTAGCATAATTATAAAGAACAAAAAATTACTGTATACTATGTAAACAATATGTTTTGGAAGTTAAAATAAAACAGGATTTCCTATGAATCCAAAATACGTCAGGTGTAGTACATCGTAGTACTTGAGAGACATCACTTGCATGTTATGTTTATCAAATGACAAATATAAATGATCCCCCAGTGTTCAATTGCTTCATAGAAACTACCCTCCAGTGAAATTGTGGTAAACCACAGGGACAATGACAGCTGTTGAGAGAACACCAAAAACGAGCTGATCTTTAAAATGATCGACTGTAAACTCACAGCACTTTCAAAAGGTACACTTTAGTCAGAACAGAATTTATGTTCTGTCAAGAGTAATCCATATTTGGCTGTTCGGCTCAACTCTAGATGCTCCCTGTCCATCCCAGATATTGGAACAGTGACAGCAGAAACATTAATTGAAACTTCAGCCACCAACTCCCTTTCATGTTATTTGTTATTAGATTTACTGTTCTTTCCCTTTTCTACTAACTTGCCTTGAAGTTCCAGGTGCAGCGGTGTGCTCTGCCTTTGGGCAGAGTATTCAGCCAGACAGTCCTTCCTGGACCCTCTCCATCTCATCAGCCGTGCAGTATTTGAAGGCTGGATGGGCAGTATCTCTGACAGATTGTCTTCATCTCATTGGTGGTAATCAGGCTCTCCATGTTTGCTTTCCATCTTTTGTTGTTAGTGTAGTTTTTCTGTCTGCTCCAGTTGTTGTCACCGTGTTCCTCACACTGCATTCAGATTCTCAGACCGTTCCATGGTTCACTTGATACTTGCATACAGGCAGAAACCTGACATAGAGGCAGTGAACTAAACAGGCTGTGGAGAATATGACAGCACTAGCTAGATGCCAGACTGGTAGCAGTCTGGCTACTCTGGATGAGTGTCAGTTGGGAAAACTTTGCAACCCCTTTTTTGTTTTTAGAACTACCTTAATTCTTCAAGGCTACAAAATCCTCCTAGATTTCAGTCCATATTGACATCATAGCGTTAAGCAGTTGCTGCAGATCTGTTAACTATACTACACATCTATGACACAAAACTCCGACAGTCCTGTACTGAACTGAAGATCTGGTGAATATGAGGCTGTTCAAGGACACTGAACTTTTTATGATATTCAAGAAATCAGTTTGACATGAACTGCGCTGTAAGGTTGCGCTGTAAGTCTTTCAAACTGAAATGACACAGCGGCTCACCATAAACCCTTAATCAGTCATTTAGTGCAGGAAAACAAAGCAACAAATCCGTTATTAAACAAAAACAGTTTGGATCATTACACTTGCTGGGGAATTCCCTGTGCCAGATGTGCTGTGCCTGTGAGTTCAGCTGTGGGACAGACACATCTGAACATTAACTTACACAGTGACAGCTTCACTTTATTGCTCATTAAGAAGAGTAATTAGCTAAGCTGAGCTAGAAATGCCTCTAGGACTTTATTGTGAATACAGAATGAATCCCCATTACTGTCTCGGTAAAAATCTGCCCCATACCTCCTTTGAGGTGAGCATCAGAATACTGTGGACTGTGGTCGGGGGTGGGACGTGGTGGTCACTGATATGGATTTCATCTGGCAACAGGTCAGCTGGAAATTGCAGTCTTTCCAATTGGTGTTCTCCTCCAACAGTCCATCATAAATGTTATGTTAAATGTTGATCATAAATTAACCATTAGGTGCACCAATATCAAATGTCCTAGGAAGCACTATACAGTATTTTAATGGTACACGAATAACATGTAAAATACTTTTTTTTTTTTTATCAAATTAGATGGAAAACAAACAGATTACATTTAAATATGGTCAGAAGTTGCATATAGCTCAATTAGAAACAAAATACATCGGATTTTTATACTTCCTATACCTATCTATATCAGAGTTAACCTGTGAAGTAAAATAAAACACTAAGTTCAGAGAACAATCGACTTTATAAATAATACTAATGTAATAAACAATTTAATGTAACACATGATTATAATTGGAATAATACTGAACTAAAGTATCTGTGGGATCTAGCAGCATTATATGCAATTTCAAGTCAGATCATACATACATAATTTGGGTTCTGTCATACTGTCTTGTTTATTAAATAATGTCAGCACCAATGTCAAATTGTCAACTTGGCTTATGTTATGTTGCTAATTGGTAGCTTGCATTAAAGCTGGAAGGACAGAAAGGTTTACCTTTACCAACAATGTCAAAATGTAATAGTTAACATGTGTCTGGGTGACACATATTTTGAGATCATTTTTCAGTGAATCCAAAATTATAAAGAAAATTTTTTTTTATACTGCATAGCTTAATTTTAAACCACCACAGAATTTAACAAATCAATTACTGTAACTTAAAGGTAGCTATAGCTAACCAGTACTAACCTTAAACTCCTTTTCCGATGTTCAATAAAAATGAACTATTGTTTGGTAATCAAAAATCTGGAAAAATGTATTTGTTATCTAACAAAAGAAGGGAACAGCTAAGTCCTGTTGAAAACTACAGTTTATTGGTTGCTGAAAAAAACACAGCTAGTAACTATAGTAGAGAAGCTTGTAATATTTGAGACACAAATGTAACTTGGAAAAAGAATTACCTTCAAAATGTAATATAGATATACTGGGATGTTATTTTTAGAACACAGATGCAGTTAAAAGGGTAATTAGCATGTTGCTTAGGCTAGCCATAAATACCCAGCAGCTGTTTCAGAAGCTAGCGCAGCATAGAGTCTTGATCCATTACTTATATATATATACACATGTATACATGTGTGACTCACAGTAATTACACTAAAAAGAACATAATAGTCCACAAGGAAGGTGAACCGACAACAAGATACATAAGGCACAATCAAAGTCCCAAATAATGCAAACCTTTCATTCAGGTAGTGATCACAGAGACAGTCACATGAGGAGCAGGCAAAAAATAAACAAAAACAAAAAACATCCAAAAAGGTCCAAATCTATGACTGCATTTTAAATATATAATATTTCTAAAATGTGTCTCAGTAAGTCAGCTAAGGAAATCCCAACCCTTTGAGTGTAATAAGACAGTAGGCATTTAAGTTTAAGCAGTCTCTGCTTTGGTTATGATCCTTCGAATTGTAACTTTGTGATCCCTCAGCATGCAGCCATTGCAATGATACATTAAAAGTGAACAGCGAGTCAGTCTGTCCCAAATGTCAGCTGGCACCACTAAAAGCAGTTTCCATCAGAAACACAAAGGCACATGTTCGTCCTGAACGTAGAAACGCCTTAAACTGCTGCTTTCAGACTGATAGCCGTGACCTGAGAGATAAAAATATGCACAATTCACTCACTGAATTCATGTACACCTTTCTTTTTCCATTTGGAATATTAAGAGCAAAATGCAAACAGTAAAGTCAATTTTTTAAATTAATCTCCTAGAGAACAGGGATTTCTCTGATGTGATTAATGCTGTGGAAATAGTGACTGGTTGACATATCAAGGGATAATGATCATGGTAGGTAAATCCAGATTTTGCGTCACCTGTAGCTTTTTAGAGCTGGCATGTGCTGTCACAAAGACACACATAAGCACTTTCATTATGTACATACCCAGAATATGAATCAGTATCATTCTCCATATTCATATAGTTAAATTAATGAAAAATGTAAATAATTATTTATTGTCACCTAAGGTCTAACAATACATGTTATAGATGACTCTGCAATTCTCTGAGCTTCAGAAACAGATAAAGTGGGTCACTGTAAAATCAATAAGAGCAACAATGTCCCCCCTAAAATTATTTATACCTACTGACAACAACAAATAAAACTATAGAAATATACTGCTGTTTAAACTCTGGAATAATGCCTTCCAGAAATGTATCTACATACAATTATTTTTCTCGTTGAAACCAAGCACACCATTGTTTTTCTTGTGACATTACCAATAAGTTTGATGTGTCACATGGCCCTCTTCCTATTGAAAAAACAAAAGTTGTATCCAAGATGGCCGACTTCTAAATGGCCACCATGGTCACCACCCATCTTGAGGAGTTTGCCCCCTCACATATACTAATGTGCCACAAACAGGACTTTAATATCGCCAACCATTCCCATTTTTATTACGGTGTATCCATATAAATGGCCCACCCTGTAATGAAGAGTGGGAACTTAACTTTGAGGCAAAAATAAACAACCTTGTGCTCAGGATAAAACAAACTTGAGAGAAGTTTGAAATACAGTAAGTCTGCTTTGCTCACCAGACAAGAGGGGATCAATAAACACTGAGGTTATTGAATTTGTTCCAAAAACTCGTAACTGCAGTTCTGTAAGTTATGGCACAACAAAACTTAAGCACATCAATGCAACATACATTTGAACCAGGCAGCTTCTTTAATAAATGCAGCAACCTTGGTTCCCCAACAGGGTTGAACACCCATAGGACAACCACAATCACATAACAACTCCAACAAATCTTAAATTGTACAACCCAGTTCAATTTTCATGACTCGTGAAAACAATACCAATGAACCTCTTCCAAGCTGCACCTTGAAAAACCTACACCTTGTCACCTTGAAGAAAATTTGGCAAAACTGTTTATTATCATATCATATGCATATTTACCTGGGATCTGACACCACAGCAATGCAAAATTTTAATATGCACTAAAATGTCATGCTTGATTCTTGAATTGCAGCTACAGAAGACACCAAGGCTATCTGCTCAACCAATCAAAATACTTTCACTTTAAACTGCGACAAACTGCAATGATTCCCACGTCTCTTTTATTTGACGCAATAAGCTTTAATGTTTAAAGAACACCTTAGAAATAAATAGCAGCACAGAGAGCACACTCAGTCATTAAAATACTTAACTAGAATTTAAATGTTTATTTTACGGCTCTGTGTGCTAAATCACCAGATTAATGATCATGTCTTGTCCTTCTGACAGTGTCAAATTTTATTAGTATAGTTTATGTTCTTTATTGACTTTTAATGACCATTTTATGTTTTTGTTGTAGATGTCACAGGGATAATTTTCAGTGGAAGAGTCATAAGATCCATGAAATGAAATGGTCAAATGCTGCCAATGCCACGGCTTTTGTGTAAATGCGCAATTGAATACCTGGGTTAAATAGCCAGTTAACGACCAGTTTCATTTATCCTGACTGACAATTAGGGTAAGGGAATCCAGATAATGGAAAGATATCCTGGTATCCTGAACAAGCTTTGTAGTATAGGGCCCTGAACTTGTTTTGTTTTTTGATATCTTTAGTTTCTCTTTGCTATTTGGGATTAATTGGACCTGATATTGTAAGTCACCATTGTTTTGCGAAGTATAAAAACAATATTTTGAATATAAAGATGTATAAGATGCAGTAATGAGGACATGTGGTGTCAGGAAGGAAGAAAGGTTTTTTTTGTAGTTGATGATATTATAGGGTTCCTTATGTTAGATTAAATGGATTTAAATAGAATTAAATGTGACCAGTCTCACAGCTATGTCCGGAAAGTGCCTTCATCTACATGATAGTAGGCTTAGAAGGCAATGATAATCCAGTGTGGTCTGTGTTAAATAGAAAGTATTCTCAGTGTGCTTTAAATACATACAATTTTATTGCAAGTGAGGTTTAAGATGTTCATTTCACAGGAAATGTCAACGAAAAGGGCAAAGAGTTGCAGATAAGGATCACGGAGAACACATGCTGATAGTGGATCCACTTTGTGAGACTTGTCTCAACTAAGAGTTGCTGAGGATTAGGATCTGTGACCTTGACAACAACGCTGGTTATGTTACTTATACAGATACTCCATACAAATTCGCATTCAATTCAAATTCTCTTCTAATGTGAGCAACACAGGGAAACAGCATTAAGCAGCAACTTTTTAACTTTTGTAGCTGATTAATTAGTCTGTAATTAAAGGACTTGAACATATTTGTGATTGTGCTAAGAGTAATCTGGTGTTCAGATCCCAGAAGATCTATGTGACAAACTTGAGATTTTGACAGTCCTGATATAATTCACGGTTTAACCCTCACTACCTTATATGTTTCATGGTCAGTTGGATTGTTTGGGGTTTTTCCAATTGTGGCTGTCCACCCCTTTGGCGTGGAGCTTCCCACGTCTCACCTGGGCCTTGTCTACGTGCAATCAGCAGGAGGGCTTTTTAAACCCGGAGCAGTCTGCCATTCCTTGCCAGTTTGTTATGTGCCTTCCAGCAGTAACTGGACAGCTCACTTGTATAACTGTGGTAGTTGACTTTTCCTCATGTAACCTTATTCTCCCTGTGTACAGAGGGTGTCACTTCCATAATTTGGACTTGCCAGGAGTGAACTTCCTTTCCTCTGCTCTGGGAATCTCTGGCTGCCTTCCCTGCCTGCTTGCCTGCTCTCCTGCCTGCCACTGCATCCCGGATAATCTGGCTGCTCAACTACCTCTGAACACTTCCACAGACCTCCCCTCCTCAGAGCCCTGCAAGTATGAAGAAAAAACTCACCAGCAAACTCCTTTCTGTTACCAGCTCCTTACCTCATGACAAAAAATGCTTCTCCATCTTCTTGCAGACCCCTCCTCATTCCTCTGTTCCTCGTTGCCACTCTCCCCTCTGTGATCCAGCCCTTAGGATCCCCTCTCCAGAACCAGTTGATTATTACAGTTAAATAAAATCTCTATAAATAGTTTCCTGGTGTGTCTGCATTTCAGGCAAACCGCTCAGTTTTATGACAATATGACCTCTTTTTTTTTTTTAATTAAGAGATTTAAGGGAAAAGTCTAATTGCAATCTTTGCAATACAGAACTGACTCAACTGGTTGCATTCTGATAGTATTTCCTATATGAGAGGAGATGCCAAAGTTGCCATTTTATGCTGTCCTGCAGAAACTATGTCCCTGTTTGTGAAGGAACTTTACAAGAGTAGTGAATGGGAATTCTATTTAATGTGAATTTCTGTCTCGATAGCAACAGATTCATAAAAGAATCTGATTTTTCTTATTGTCACCTTGACATATAAATTTACCTTATAGATGGCAATACATTACAAGTGTTTACAGACCTGATCCCCATCTTTGAAACAATTATTTCAAAGGCAACAAGATCATAAGTTCACTGCACACGATGATCAAGAACCAAGGAATGTTAATGAAATTCAGTGACATGCGGTGGTGACAGGCATGGATACAAAGGATACAAAGACAGCAGGCTTCTTCGATAATTTTATGCTTTGTCCTGTGGTCTTTTGAGACCACAGGACAAAGCATGTGAGAGTAATTTCTGATTAATGAGTCTGTTGACTGACAAATGATGGGTTTGTAACTACTTTAGAGGATTAGATACACAACCAGAGCCTGGAGTGGTGATGAGGACTAAGACACGTTGTATCTCAAAATCCTCCTAAATATCTTTTTTCCCCATGCCCATATGGAAAAGAAATAGTAAAAACTTATATGATTTACTCATGAAAGTGGCCACTTTCATTACTTTCATATATTGTTTTAGTAAGTATCCAAAACATACAAGTTTCATTATAGAATTTTTCAATGGATCTTATATCTATTTTCACTCTTGTATGCTTTTCATACTTGTTTCACACAAGACAGATACAAACTTTGTAAGATTTATATATATCTTTTCCATATGGGTGAGCCCAGGTTTGTTTACTTTTGTTTCTTGAATGTATTTTCAGAGCAGTAATTTTTACACAATATGTGATGAGGTATTCTTTCTTTCTTTTGTGTAATCATTCAGTTTCATGAAGGCAAGACTGATCAAACCTGTTATCCAGTTTTTTGTCGTCAGGGTACACCAAATTAAAGGTTTTGTAAGATCTTTTAATCTAAAGCCATAAGGCTAACACAATTCACCAAAAATCCTGCGACTCTTCATTGACAATAAATCCTAAGTTATTTTATACAACTGCTTTTTAAGCACTCTTAAGGTTTTCCCCTGAAACATATGACATTTGTTAAGTGCAAAAATGTTTAAAAAAATAAAACAGCTGTTGAACTCTAACATGTTCATTTGAAGGGAAATGTCAAGAAAAAGGGTGAAGAGCGGCAGATAGGATCATGGAGAACACGAGCTGAAAGTGAATCCACTTTCTGAGACTCGGCTCACCTAAGAGTTGCTGAGGATTAGGATCTGACATGACAGGGAAAGAGAGAGTGACCTTGATGGTTTTAGGGAGAGCAAATGACTTTTCATCCAGGCTGGCTGTAAAGATGAAGGGTGCTGAGTGACACAAGAGAGCTTAATTCAGTCTGCAGGATGGAGGGGATGGAGGATAAAGAGAAAGGATGAGCAGGTAGGTGGAATCACACATTTGTCTGGCTCGGGTTATATCTGATTAAAATATGAGTCCAGTATGAGGGGTAATTTTCATCAGGCAGCCAGATAAGTCAGAATCCCAAAGACACGGATTCTTTGTTATTCAGCAAGACTCAATCATAGGCATGTGTCCTCCATTGCTATCACAGTCCCGGCTGATTAGTTAGGAGTAGGAAGAGTGTTCCACTGTTATTTCTCTTTCTTTGACACATTTTTTAAAAACGTTTTTTTGGTAAAAACTCACTACATCATCTTCTCTGTCCTCGTCTTAATTGTCTTATTTATTTGGTCACCTCAAATTAATGTTTATTGTCATGCATTTATTCAAGACAGTCTCATGGAAGTTTTTGTGATTTGTATACACAAAAGCAAGTTTTTCCATTTTTAATGGTTAAAAAACAAATTGCAGTTAGATGTGTTTCTGTTGGTGTACGTAATGTTGCACGCATTTCCACATCTGAAATCACAGGTGTGGCTTTTCATCCCTAGTGACTCACATCTGCAGCATGGCTGTAGCCATTCCTCTCTGTGTGTTTGCTGACTCAGCTGTTGAAGTAAAATGGTCTGAACAAAAGTGTGATGCAGTGACCTAATGAGTGTCTTACCCGTGCAAGACCTCACAGTGAACCTAAATGTTTGTCAGGTGGTTCAAAGAATGACTCAGTTTGAAAAACGTCAAATGGAAACCTTAGTCGGTATTACCCTAGCAGAAATGTTCTGAATTCAAAGGCATCTAGTGACAAATCATCACCTACTAATCATGGTTTTCAACCCTTCAAGAGACACAGGCTCAGCTCTATTTATGTTCCTTAAATCTATCTGCAGTGTGTTTATTTCACCTGAGCACCTGGTAACCTACCACCAAGCCCTTAGGGCGAATTAGCAATATATTTAGGAGATTTATATTTTACATAATCCATCCTCATAGCCCCACTGGAGTGTCAGACTGAAAATATCTTCAGGAGCAAATGTGTTGTAAGTAAATATTCAAACAAGATAGATCCATGCCTGAGCAACTTAACGAGGCAGTTCGTTCACATATTGTTGTGACTGACTTGTTTGAAAAAGGAAGCTGTGATTTTTATTTATTTTTTATTAAGCTAAACATACAATCATATTCCATAATCTATGTGTCATAAACATTTGACATGGTTGCCTGTGATTTTGGCTCAGTTATGGATGAATGTTTATATAATCTAAATGTAGGCTTGATTCCAGTAAATAATAACCTCTGTTTCATTTTTCATTGATGAAATGTATGTAACAGCTATCAGCCTGAGATTTTCGTGCACATAGGCACCATTGCTAAAACTCACAAATCTTATAGAGGAAAACAATAAAAAAAGAATTGATCACAGATAATATAATGTATGGCTTAAATTATGTCTGCTGCTCATATCCAAGCTAGGCTTGGGTAGCATTGGGGGGCATGGCCTGGGGACCTTTGGATAAACTACAGTAGATGTGACATAGTACTGTAATGTCGTGCCCTGAAGAAATTGAAAAGAAATAAATTAAACAACAACAGTAAAGGCCTGAAACAGGACCTGACAGATGCAGCTTGCTCTTCAGTTGGTCCTTCCACTGCTCTCTGAAGCCTCATCAGAACTGGTCTCAGTTGAAAACGTGGTTGTCATTAGACATCGGTGCCACTCTTAGTTTCCAGTTTTCGTTTTTTTCCCCCACTGTGTAACCAAGTGCTTATTATTCTAAGCATTATAATGAATGTTCTCTTTTTAACCCAAACCCTAATTTATGTAGTTATGTTTTTGTTTTTTTACCAAACCCAAGAAAACCAAGCTAAAAATATCTGTGGTGTGATATTGTGATGGTAAGCATTATACTAACTCTAGCTTCTCTTACTTTACAAGTTACTCTTATTTAGCTTTAAATAACCAGCTTTTGTTTTCCAACAGTAACAGTGGCAAATAGAGCACGTGTAGACTGGTTGTGAATCTCTTTGCTACAAGTCCAAATGCTACAAACTCTTGGTGAAGCATGTTAAGAATATTAATGTCAATATCTGTGTTGGGTATATAGATGCATTCATTACCATTAAACAAATGCTCAATATTGTTTCGTTTTACAATAGGGTAGAGCACTTCATGTTGCTAGGGACTATATTTGCACATCTATCTAGATACTGTGATCAGAATCTAAATAAATGTATTATAAAAAGAAACTCAGTTTTTATGAAGGGCTTCCCATGACTTTCTTTTTTTACCACTCTGAATTTAATCATCCCCTCCGC
>NW_005187668.1:616444-619982 GCF_000239375.1 Pundamilia nyererei | reverse complement strand
GACATGGGCCCATCTTCCTGCAGGCCCACCACCCGCAGGAGGCACCGTAGGGGTCGGGTGCAATGTGAGTCAGGCGGCGGCCAGGAGTGGAGGTCCTGGCTGACTGATTCCCGGCTACCAAGACTGGAAATTGGGACATGGAATGTCACCTCTCTGGTAGGGAAGGAGCTTGAGCTAGTGCATGAGGTTGAGAAGTACCAACTAGATATAGTTGGGCTCACCTCAACGCATGGCCTGGGCTCTGGAACCAGTCTCCTGAAGAAGGGCTGCACTCTGTCCCAGTCTGGAGTTGCCCCTGATGAGAGGCCCTCGGCTTGCTGCTGGCATGATTGGGTTTCTCACAGTGGACGAGAGGGTTTGTTCCCTTCGCCTTCGGGTCAGGGAATGGGTCCTGACTGTCATCTGTGCTTATGCGTCGAGTGGCAGTTCAGAGTACCCAGCCTTCTTGGAGCCCCTGGGTGGGGCACTGGAGGGTGATCCCCCTGGGGACTCTGTTGTCCTTCTGGGAGACTTTAATGCTCACGTAGGCAATGACAGTGAGACCTGGAAGGGCGTGATTGGGAGGAACGGCGTCCCGGATCTGAACCCGAGCGTTTTTTTGTTATTGGACTTCTGTGCAAACCACAGTTTGGCCATAACGAACACCATGTTTGAACATAAGAGTGTCCATAAGTGCACGTGGCATCAGGACACTCTAGGCCACAGGTCGATGATCACTTTTGTAATCGTATTACCAGACCTGAGGCCATATGTTTTGGACACTCGGATAAAGAAAGGGCTGAGCTGTCAACTGATCGCCATCTGGTGGTGAGTTGGATCAGGTGGCAAGGGAGGACACTGTACAGACCTGGCATGCCCAAATGTCCAGTGTGGGTGTGCTAGGAACTTCTAGCAGAGGTCCCGGTCCACGAGATCTTCAACGCACACCTCTGGCAGAGCTTCAGCAGCATTCTGAGGGAGACTGGGGACATTGAGTCCAAATGGACCATGTTCAGCACCTCCATTGCCGAAGCCGCTGCACTGGGCTGTGGCCGCAAGGTAGTTGGTGCCTGTCGTGGTGGTAATCCCCGAACCAAATGGTGGACACCAGAGGTGAGGGGAGCCACCAAGCTGAAGAAGGAATCCTACCGGGCTTGGTTAGCCTGTGGGAGGCAGCTGATAGGTATGGACAGGCCAAGCCGAATGCAGCGTGGGCGGTTGAAGGCGGTGGAAGGAATACTTTGAGGATCTCCTCAATCCCACTGGCACATCTTCTGTGGCGGAGGCAGAGTCTGGGGACCAAGGGGATGACCCGCAAATCTCTGGGGGCGAGTTCACTGAGGCAGTTAAACAACTCCTTGGAGGCAGAGCCCCTGAGGTGGACAAGGTCCGCCCCGAGTTCCTGAATGGATGGACGTTGTAGGCTGTCTCGGTTGACACATCGCTGGAATGTTGCGTGGAGATCAGCGGCAGTACCCCTGGACTGGCAGACCCCCATCTTTAAGAAGGGGAACCGGAGGGTGTGTTCCAACTACAGGGGATTCACACTCCTCAGCATTTCCTGGAGTGTCTATGCCACGGTGCTGGAGAGGAGAGTTAGTTAGTTAGTCAAACCTCGGATACAGGAGGAACAATGCGGTTTTTGTCATGGTCGTGGAACACTGGACCAGCTCTTTATCCTCTCAAGGATACTCGAGGGCACATGAGAGTTTTCCCAACCAGTCTACATGTGTTTTCTGGACTTGGAGAAGGTTTTCGACCGTGACCCTCGGGGGGGTCCTGTGGTGGTGCGCCGGGAATATGGGGTGACTGATCCAGTCCATTGCAAGAGTTTGGTCCGCATAGCCAGCAATAAGTTGGACTTGTTCCTGGTGAGTGATGGGCTTCGCCAGGGCTGCCCTTTGTCACCGATTCTGTTCATAATTTTTATGGACAGAATTTCTAGGTGTAGCCAAGTGGTGGATGGCCTTCACTTCAGTAGTCTCAGGATCTCATCTCTGCTTTTTACAGATGATGTTGGCTTCATCAGGTGATGGCCTAGGAACGGTTTGCAGCCGAGTGTGAAGCGGTGGGAATGAGAATCAGCACCTCCAAATCTCAGGCCAGAAAAGGGTGGGGTGCTCACTCCGGATCAGGGATGAGACCCTGCCCCCAAGTGGAGGAGTTTAAGTATCTCGGGGGTTTGTTCACGAGTGATGGGAGAAGGGAGCGGGAGATCGACAGACGGATTGGTGCAGCGGCTGTAGTGATGCAGACGCCATACCGGTCTGTTGTGGTGAAGAGAGAGCTGAGTGTAAAAGCGAAGCTTTCAATTTACCGGTCGATCTACGCTCCTACCCTCACCTATGGTCACGAGTTGTGGGTAATGACCAAAAGAATGAGATCGTGAATACAAGCAGTGGAAATGAGCTTCCTCCGAAGTGTGGCTGGCCTCTCCCTTAGAGATAGGGTGAGAAGTTCGGCCATTCGGGAAGGGTCAGAGTAGAGATGCTGCTCCTCCACATCAAAAGGAGCCAGTTGAGGCATCTGACAAGGATGCTTCTTGGGCGCCTCCTGGGCGAGGTTTTCCGGGCATGTCCCACCGGGAGGAAGCCCCGGGGCAGACCCAGGACACACCAGAGAGATGTATATCTCTCGGCTGGCCTTGGTGTTCCCCCGTTATAAGCTGGAGGAGGTGGCTGGGGAGCGGGAGGTCTGGGCTTCTCTGCTTAGGCTGCTGCCCCCACGATCTGGGAAGCGGAAGAAAATGGATGGATGGATAGAATTTAATCATTCGTTATTATTAATCTCTGACTCTCTTCCACAGCGTGTCTTTTGTCCTGTCTTCCTCCCTTCAACCCCAACCGGTTACAGCAGATGGCTGCCCCTCCTTCAGCCTGTTTCTACTGAAGGTTTCTTCCTATTAAAAGGGAGGTTTTCCTTCCCACTGTTGCTCATAGAGGATCATCTGATTGTTGGTGTTTTCTCTCTGTAGTATTGTGGTCTTTACAATATAAAGTGCTGCTGTTGTGATTTGGTGCCATATAAATAAAATTTAATGGAACTGAAAAGAGGGGAAACTAAGCATCGAAACAAAACCTTTTTTGTACAAGGCTTTGAACATGCTTTTTAATGCATTTAAGTAGACATTTTAATTAGAAAATCTATAGAGCTTGACGTGCTTTTCAAAATGGCTTCACTTAGCCATTACAGAAACTGCAATGAGGCATTGCCTGAGACATTGCTACTTGGTCAACACTTGCCTCACTTGTATTTATATAAGCTTTCTTTATTCTGTACATTTTTAAGGGTTTGCAATGGGCATTTGTGTCTCTGCATCTATACTGCTCTCATTTTCATAATCTATTTGCTTCATTTTTGCAGAGAATTATATTTGCTACATCTCTGCACTCTGACTCTCCCAAACTGAAGACTCAGTAAAATGTTACTGATCAAGTCACAACATAAACAGGGATTTTATTTATGTATTTCTTTTCTCTAAGTTAGCCATAACTCAGATTTTATATATAAATATATATAATTACATCTATCTAGATAGGTATAGGTATAGATTTGTGTG
>NW_005187668.1:610987-616424 GCF_000239375.1 Pundamilia nyererei | reverse complement strand
TGCCATATGTCCTCATCCAGTGTGTGTGTGTGTGTGTGTGTGTGTGTGTGTGTGTGTGTGTGTGTGTGTGTGTGTGTGTGTGTGTGTGTGTGTGTTGAGAGGGTGAGACGGTGTCAGAGATCCTGAGTTGGGCTGATCAATTTAAAAATGGCATTATATTCATACTGAAAATCCCTCAGGAATACTGTTCATAGTCTTCACAATGTTCATAGTCTGAACAATGTTAGGCCCTAAAACAGGTGGACTACTCAGTGTCAGCCCAACAATGACACTTTATTTTATCTCGACTGTAATGTTTATCAATCGATGCCTGACAAAGCTCCATACCAAAAAGTCTTTCATCCATGAACAATTGTAACATTTTGAAACCATTATTACTTTGCCTAGTCCCAAATAGCCCAAGCTGATCAGTTCAGGCTTCACCTATAAACTGAAAACAAAAAAATTGGGTGACCAAACCCACTAAATTTGAACTTTACATTTTGATGTTAATTAATGTCCATGCAAGATTTTGCAACCAGTTAGTGACCATATTTGGCAGATAAGCTGAATGCACGGAGATGCATACAGTTATGATCAAAAGTTGCATACACAGATCAAGTGCATGAATATCATAAAGAATTTGGACTTTTAATCTTTTTTGTTTTGTTTTGTTTAATTGCTGTTGTTTTGTTTATTTCAGGATAGTCATTGTAAAGCATACACCTTTACTGACTTTAAAAAGCACAGACTGGGTGGTCAAGTCTGAATTTATTTTTGGATTTTTGCTAATCTGTACAGGGTCAAAATAATACATACATGCACTTAAATCTTTTAATAAGTAATTTTAATAATTGGTTCTACAGTATCTTTTACCAATGACTTTAATTTGTCATCAGTGAGCATCTTGGATTTACAGAAGTTGGGAAGTTCTCTTGTAGCAAAACAACAGCAGATTCAAAGGTCATTAGTTTAAACAACTGTTCATAAATATAAG
This sequence comes from Pundamilia nyererei, assembly GCF_000239375.1. Taxonomy (NCBI): domain Eukaryota; kingdom Metazoa; phylum Chordata; class Actinopteri; order Cichliformes; family Cichlidae; genus Pundamilia; species Pundamilia nyererei. The sequence continues at coordinate 615,448 of NW_005187668.1, read as the reverse complement.
TTATTCTGATGCGTACATTTAAAAGGTCTGAAAGAAGACCCAAACTGTCACCCTCAGATGAGAGTAAATTAGTTAAGACATCTCGGAACCACCCAGGAACCATCAATGCTCGAGCCTGGCATGAATTGGAAACTGTTGGAAACCCAGTGTCACTGTCCACAGGGAGTTTTACTTTACTAAGACAGTGTACCACTGTACCAGTGGTAGAACAATTTGCTGTTGGCTTTGTTTCCCTTCCACCCGGACTCCTCTGTGCACAATATCTCTCTCTCTCTCTTTACCAGTCATAGTCCCTATGTACAGTCCCTACTCTTACATTGACATTCTTGCTTTTTCTTCTCTCTCGCTGCCTCCTAAACCACCTTCCCCCTTACCTCTTCTTTCACTTTCAGTCAACAGTATCACACTTTCCACCATATCCTGTTGGTCAATAGGGTCCAGTTTGGAAATCTCATTCTTAATTATCCACAAGTTTGATTTGGCAAAGATCTTGTTAATGTCAGCTATCAAGTATGGTGGTGGTACTTTAATGCTCTGTGGCTGTCTTGCTGATATGATACTGAGAGATTGTGAATAGAATTTAATGAGGAAAGAAATGTTCAACTTCACCTCAAATCAACAGCTAAATAGTTAAAACCTGGACACATTTGTGTGTTCCACCAGGAAAATGATCCCAAACACAAATAGCTAGTTTTGGAATGGATGAAGCAGTCTAACACTAAACCTCTGGAATGGCCTTCTCGAAGCCCCAACTCAAACCCCATTGAAAATGTGTGCACTGCACTTAAAAGTAGCTAGTGATTGCTTGTGTTGGGACACTTGTTAGTCAAAGCAGTTACACTCTTAAGTGGATGAGAAAATGCAGTTTTTGTCACTTCCACATTGTTCATTGAGCCCTGGAGATGGCCAATAACAGCAGGAATCTAAGATAAAAAATTTTTTATCTTGTGTGATCTTGGTTCATGGTATTTTAAAATGCATGCTCTAGTTTTCTATTATTTTGTTATTATATTGACTTGCTTGATTCTACATTGCACACATCACATTTAAAAGCTTCACTACAGGCAAAGTTAAAAGAAAATGACCTACTTTCTGAGACTGATGATGCTTGATGTTAAAAATCTTAAAGGAAATGTCACGCTCATTTGTGACAGCTGAACCTTTGAAGGCCACAGTGGCTTCGTCAGTGCCTCACTGGACACCATGATTGATTTAAGGGTCAGTGAGTCCAATACATTTCATCTGAGCTGATCTCTGAAGAACTGATGTGATCTTAATTGAGTCTGTTACATCTTCCCAGGAAAAGAGAATGAAGGGACAAATACACAGGCCTCAGAGGTATAAGGAACATCACAGAGATAATTGATGCTCACAGTATTACATTGTTCCCTTCTGGTTCCAAACAACAGCGCTGTTGTTTGACTATATCCAATTTGTTAAAATGTTGCAGTAGCATGACAACTGATGTATTTGATACCTGTATGTATGTATGTAACTATTGTGATACACAATATATTATATAATTACAGGTACACAAAGTCATCAGCTTGGTCTAGAACAGATACAGAGGTATGATAACAAGGTTCTGCAACTCTGTTCATAGAAAAACCTTTCGTGGTTTAAATATGCCAGATCTTTTTAATAAAGTAGTTTTCCTGTACACCCCTGGACCGCTTTCAGCACATCTGCTTTTTTTTTTTATATCACTTCACAGAATTTCCACATGTACAGTTTCATCACAGGCCTTACACATGAGTAGAGAGCAAAACATCAACCTCTATGTATGTCAGGTCAACCCTGCCTTCATGTCCAGAATGAACACTGGTGAATGCCAAACATGAGAACAGGAGTTTTCAGTGCTAGAGTCCATAGTGTTTAAAGCGGAAGACAGTGTTCAAGTTACAGATGCAGTTAGTGTCCTTTTTAATTTTTTTAATTTTTGCATTATACCAGCTCAGGGTGCCAGTGCTGACTTTTCACTGTCTCTGTGTGAGGAAGAACTTTGCAGCAAACAAATCATGGTGTGATATAGGCTATGATGCCATAGTGCCTTTATAAACCAGCAAGTTGTCAGGGGTACAGGAGAAGGTCCCACCATGTAAATTTCTGTTGCACTGATGTGACACAATTTGGGGGAGCAGCGGGGCACATAGTTGGATTAAATTTGGATACTAAGTGAAGAAATAGTTAGTAACTTCAGTAATGTTCAATGAATCTACTTCAGTTCCTCTAGTGAATGATTATGTTTTTTAGTTTGTATTATAGCGCATCCTCCACTCACTCTGAAAATATTATTTCTGGGAATGTATTTCTCTCTTCCTGAATGGGAATGACAGTATCTGCATCACTGGAGTGTTATCATTCTTGAACTTCTCTACATTTGCTACTGGTCATAGGCAGTATATTGTTATAGACTTCCATGCTATCTGTCCTAAATAAACTTTAATACGATTTACAAAGGCTTTAATGACACCCTAACTTTCCCTGTGCCACCATGTTTTAATTTTGTGTGAAATGTTTCCTACTTTTTTGAATAGACTGCAATCAAATTTAGTCCAGATTTGCATTTTGCTATCACAATGACTTGTAATCAACCCTATATCAATCGGAAGTATTGTTAAATGCTTTCATTTAGGGTATAAGCAAATCAAGTATATTTTCATTTGCCCTAACTCTCCTGTCTTTAATCAGTAAATATTAATATGCTAACAAGCTAAATATAGATGGTGAACATAATTCCTGTCTCCCACTTCCATCTCATGTAAATTAATATGACTTAAACTAATTTGACAACAAATCCTTCATCCTCAAAGCAAAGATAGACCATGTTTATTGTTTCTGGTTGCTACCGTTGCTATGTTCTTTCTGAAATAAGAAATACATGAAGGAATAGTTCTCACATCTTACTAACATCAGCAGTTATCACTGGATTTGTTGAATACTGAGTTAAACCTAGTAGTGAACAAAGATCTGAAACGCCAGATTGAGGAAGAATAAGGAAACTGGTATGAACTTACTTCTAGTTGTGGCTTCTGTAGAGAATCGCTCCATCCGGAGTCTGGAGGAAGAACGGACAAGTGCTCTGACACCAGCCGTAGGGCTACTGTTTATTTCAGATCCGAGAGAGGTGAAGAAGTGTCCTGCTGGCACCGTGCAGTCGTCCTTGCCGTACATAACGCAGGTGCAGGACGGGCTTTTAGTGTGTAACTGTCACCATCTGCGCACGTGAGAGGCACAGGGACGTGGATTGCTGACTGCGGACACTCTCTGTTCCTTTACTTGACGATGACTCTGCAGGCTGGTGCGCTCTGCTACTGCACTCTTTTTGTTTTACTTTAGCAAATAAACCAAAGATCGGATGCACTAAATTCCTTCTTTCGTGCGTAATAGCCGCGCGGTAAGGCTACGGTGACGCGTTTTGCCTTTCATCATTGAGAGCGGGGCAAGTTTTCAAAGGCACCGATGAGCTACTGTCGGAGTGAGACTTTGGCATCTGAGGGTACCTGTTGGAATTAAAAAATATATATACAAACGTTACTTTAAAGGGAAACTGGATCGGTCCGTGTTCAGTGGATTTTTTGCGCCTTGGTGACCCTCTTGTGGTGTGGTATGACGGTGGAAACGATGTTTTCATGCAATACGAGTGCCATAAAGGACTGGAGCTACTTTCTGTCTCAGATATTGCCTTTGATGAATAAAACTACAGCCTCCGCTTTGTCGATGGTCAACATTGACAAGGCGGAGGCTGTGACGACCACTGTGGTGACATCCTTGCAGCCGGACGGCGCCATGAGCGCGAGTAATCCCCCTATCGACTCCAACCATACCTCGGGCATGGAGCACGTCTTTCAGTACTCGTACTCGGAGAGTGACCTGCTGTACACGGACTATCGGACACCGGAGAGAGATCCCATGCCTCTTCCCAAAGCGGTGCTCTATCTGGTCATGGCAGCGCTGGTAGTAGTGGCAGTGGCGTATGCGATAGTTGGACACCTGGTCAAAGATGTGGTGAATGACTTCGTCGGTATGTGGCACCTACTGTGCTTATATGTGTGTGTTGAGTGTACATTCAGTGCCAATGGGTTTACTATAAAGAGCGTAAAGCATGGAAAGGTGGTAAAAACGTTCATGTGTAATATCATTACATGAATTTGTAAAAATAAATAAATAAATAAGTGAGACTAAATTATCTCTAAATGTCAGTAAGACCACTAGAAGCCTTAAAGGACTGTCCCTTGAGCCCCCTTTGAGAGTCACTTTTCCTTATTCTAGAAGAACTGCTGCTTGAAAGTGACACAGCAGCGCAGAAGAATCAAACTATCTTAAGGAATGCATGAAGGAAGTGACTTGGGGACTACCTGATATAGCAAAAGCAACATTGTTTATTAAAGGAATATCTACAGGAGCTTTAGTGAGAGCACCCCCCGACACACACACACACACACACACACACACACACAC
>NW_005187668.1:601251-610552 GCF_000239375.1 Pundamilia nyererei | reverse complement strand
ATATATGGCCTGGGTATGTATGGCTAGTGAAGCTGAACTCAGCTTCCAAAAAAATCTGAATAATCACAGTTAATTCATGATTTAATGTCTGTGTACAGTTCCTAGGGCCAGATAGTTTGGGTAGCTTTATTTCCATTAACTAATGAAGTCATAATTTAAAAACAGCATATAAAAATTATTTATGATATAATCTGGATATTATTTCTTTCATAATCTGAATGCTAACATAATTATAATATTAACAATAATATGTATCGAAAACCTTTGACTTTTGGGTTAAGCGTGTATGCTTAATTTCTTTCATTAATATGGTAATATTTCTTCTAGAAAAATGAACACAACTACTCTTTTCTTGTGATAATTTGTCTTGCTGTAAGGAAAATAGTTTGCAAATGTATATTAAATTCATATCTATACACTATAGCTATCACTTTCTTTTGTCACAACACAAAACATGCATCACCATATATTACTATTTTTATGTACTTTTTGTTCTGGTATTTCCCATCACAAATAAAACAGGTATTATTCAACATTTATCACTTTTTTCTTTGCATCCTTTGTATGCATTTTAAGTGTCACGAATTATACTCAGTAGTACAGCAGAACTGTACTGGTCTTCAGCACCACAGTGGCCATGTTGGTGTGTTTTCATTACCTTTTATTATACCTGTTGTGTTCATATGATTTCTGTCTTTATCATTTCATAACACTCAGAAGGTAGTGTGCGCCAAATCTTACACATTTGTTCTGTTGCTCACTGTTTGCAGGTGGAGGCAGGTCGATTGTTGGGGAAGGTGACGGTACAGACACCAGTGAACCAGGTAAAAAAAATGTCCACATGGGTCACACGCTGGAGCACTTAGATTTGCCACAGAGACACGCTGCCCCTCCTCTCTGTCTCCTTCACCTCACCTGAACTGTTCACCTTCACATGAACATTCAAACTGACACACATGCACTAACACAAACAGAGTGTTTGGCCTCCTGGGTATTTTGCTGAGGTGTAAATGTGGAGAATCTGTGTTGTGCAGACATTTTCCTTCTCACCACAGGAAGGTTAAAAAGACTACAAAGCCTCACAGATGCTCTCAAATTTGTCCCATTTCACATCAAGCCCATCATAGCATGCAATTACCTGTTCCACGGACAGCACAGCTCTTGTCCAGAGTCAAGGAGGAATGTCAAATTTGTCCTCTTTTTTTTTTAACTAAAGCTCCAGATTTGCCTGGAGAAGCGCACATTTTAAATGCTTTTTCATATTAGTATGGTAGAGTCCAGCTTGGTAAAAAAAAGAAGAAGAGTCCTTTATGCTTTTGTAGCTAGCAGAGGCAGTGATACCTGCTCTCCATCAGTAAAGTTCATGTATTTCTCTGCGTATTTAGTTTCAGAATGGTGTTTCAAATTGTAAATTGTTAAATGTGTTCTTCATTAAGCACATGGCTTTACCCCTGACTTCAGTAAATAAGTACTTAGCTGTCAATCTCTTGTTAAAAACTCGTCATTGTGCATCAGTCTTACTTTTTTTAATATGACATCTTTTGGTGCTAGCAAGCACACCAGCACCAAAAAAATAAAAAATGGTGGGTTAGTGATGTTGGGCTAGCTAATATAAAATGTGTGCTACCTGGTGGCTAGCTACAGAACATAAAAACAGCTACAGAGCATAAAAACAATTCAGGAATTGAATTGAAAAATTGAATTGAAAATTCAAATTTAACGGGAACATTTCGGATGAGCGTTAAATTGCTCTCAAAAAAAGTGCATATTGAGGGTCATGAGCAGAGATAAACACCATCATATAAGATAAGCATTAAGAAGCCTACAAAAACACACTAGAATTTAATCAAGAGAACATTTAAGATGCTGTGGGGTTTGGATTACTCACTATGAAAAAGATTTAATCCTTAGTTTAATGACTACACTAAAATCTTAGTCAAGCTGACAGACTCTTTTCTGAAGTGTTCAAATATTTGCTGTTATGCTATGAGCTGTAGTGTACACTATGGGTTTTTATTCAATCTTTGCTTAAAGACATGCTGCACACAAATTTTGATTGTGAAGTCACATTCTTACTGACTAGTGACTTGTGATTGATACCAGGTTAGTCAATGAGCTACAGATATTTCTCCATGGTATGACCAAGATTTATAAAACATATTTAATGTTTTATTCAGAATGCCCCAAAATTCACCATGTGGTGGTTTTAGGATAAAATGAAGGTTTAAAGCACTCCTGCTTGTGGCTTTATTTTTCTGACCTGGAAGCTACGTCCATATTTTATACCGTCTCTGGTTCACTTTTGAGAATTCAAATACATTTCACTTACTTTGTCAGATTTTAGTTGTCTGACATTTCAGCAGTTAATAGTACATAGTATGATGGGTTACATTTGCATTTTCAAATTACAAACAAAAGTAACCCATTAAATAAAAGTTTTCCAATAAAATACTTTTTAATGGAAAATGCATGAAAATAGTAAAGGTCTTGTTGAATTTCAATATATAATCAAGATAATATTTACAAGGCCAAAAGGTCATTTTTTTTTTCTACAAGTCTCACACAACTTGATTCACAAGCTTGAACACGACAACTCAATAAAGAGAGGGAAATGTCTTAAAAATATGAAATAAATATTTCCTCTCCTGTGATAAAACTTGTCTCTAGAGCTCCATCAGTCGAGATTTGACTCAAAGAAACATACTTTACAGTATCTGTATTCCTCTTCTCAGGTTCATGACACTCTGAAGTCTCCTTTCTACAGTTCCACATCTCTGCTCAGCTGGGATTTAAAGTGATGATGTATATCATGCTGAAACACTTTTATCTAACCACATATTGCGATGGATGCAGGATGGAGGTTTCAGTATCATTTGTGCAAATTCTTTGACATATGGATAGGAGGAGCTGGGGATAGATCCACTGACCTGATTGGTAGATGACCCACTCTACCACCTGGTCCACAGCTACCCTGCTGGCTGCTAAAAATGCAGGGCTTCCAAATAACACCTAAACTGCATCAGTTCAAAAATAGGCTTAGAATTTATTGATGATCAGATCAGATGAATCTAAATGTGAATTTTTAGTGTAGCATGCTGTTGGCTCACTTTCAGTTTTTCTCTGTCACTTTGCAGCAGAGTCTGAAATGCATGATTTAACAGGGGAATCTATGGGTCTGAGGAATCCCGCCCTGCCTTCTTTCTGTTCCTCACACTCACGACTGTCAGCTATAATCTCAGATCCTAATCTGACAGAACAATGATTGATGGGTTCCAATTCAAAAAGGCTCCACCACACATGATGGGGCTGCTGTGCAGTAGACATCTACCCCCAGAAACAATTTTATGGTGCTTTGCCTCTAATGGAATTACAGAGGCTGAACCCATCACGACTTTTTGTTAGATGAAGTTTACAGCCTTGTTCAGTGCACATTATAAATGCTCAGCATGCTTGTTTTTGCCCCGTTGCAGAATGTATGGGTCTGCAGTTTATGCTTCCCTTCCACAAAGCATCATCTGTGATGGTTTATCATAAACTAACCATGGCATGAAAAGTACTTATTAGCTTCACTTACATGGAGAGTTCAAGTTTCACACCTCTTCCTATGAAATTCCTGAAATTGGGTTTTGAAATTACAATAATAAACACAGCTGTATTTCCAGGATTATTTAATTGGGATGACATACAGCAAGCCGTGGGGAGGGGATAGCAATTTGAGGTTGGAATTTGGGGATGGGTCGAGGAAATAAACGACCTAAAAAATGAAAATGAAAGACCTTGTGAGTTTTTATTGTTAACATTGAAGTGTCAGATTGAATAAACTCCCCTTGAAGGGTAAAGGACTTAAGGAATGGTAGGTGGTTAGGCATAAGAGTGGGAATTATTTAACACTTAGCTTAGGAAAATTATTATGATATTATGTTGATTAATATATTCTAATTACATCCAAGAAAGTTTGTGTAAGGGTCTGTAAAAAACAACCATTGATATAAAGTATACCCGATGCATCTGTGGCTTGTAGAACCACCTTTAGCAATATTAACTTCCATCTCTCACATCATTGTAGGGGAATTTTGGTCTTCTCTTCTTCACAGCGTTGCTTCACTTCGTTGAGCTTGTTTTTACACGACTCTCTTGAGGTCCCACCTCTTTCTGTCCCTTTTCTTTATCTTTTCCTCTTATTCCTTCTCTTTTTTGCCTCCCCTTTCTTTTTCTAACCTGTCACTTCTCCCCATTTGCTCCAACCTTGTATGACGCCACAGATACTAATGTGAATAATAAAAGAAAGAGAAAAAGGAAAGGACTTAGAAGAGAAGCCTGTAGAGAGCCTATAGACCTCCTCTTGGCAAAGCAAATGTGTATGCCACAGCAGGCCATTAAGACCATGATTCTGCTTGCTAAAACTGCCAGACATAATAGGTTTATTAAAACAAACAAAGAAAAAAAAAAGAGAATATGTTTATATTGAAAGGTTAGTATACATTTTTTAACTGAGTATTTATCTTTTATTTGTATTTAGTTAATTGCAATTCTGAGCTTTTTTTTGGCTTGCAAAGAGATTATATTCGGGAACTGGGTATATTTTTTAGATTCTCTTACTGTGTGCTCAATTAATTCATGGATCTTCCAGGAATAGTGGTGATTGAAGGGATTGTTCAGTAGGCGGTGGTTTTGCATGTGAACATTATCTTCTTCGGGGACTGTTAGGTCAGTAGCCTAAGTGACAGTATGACGTACTAACAAGTACAAGTGAGCCAATTTGAAAAATGCTGAAAATATTACCTGAAGTTAGATCAGTAAGATCCCTAATCCTTCCTTGTAGTACAGGTATCTGCTTTGAACTGATGCCTATCAAAGCAACACTATGACTGTCTCTATTTCAGACTGGGTGTTTGGCTCTCGCCGTGCTGCCAACCGCAACAAGACCGAGGTTAACTCAATCACCAACACCATGAATGAGATGAGTGAGAGGCCCCCGCTGGTGGAAATGAGCTACATATCCCTGAACCACACCAACCATCTGAGCTCCAACAGACAGGAGGAGGTAGTGGTCACCATAGATGAGACACTACAGCAGCAACCTCCAAACACTCCCTCTGGGACTTAACTGCAACCTTCTGATCTTCACTGAGAGAAATCAAGCAGCATCTTTGCTTGCTTTTTGTGTTAAAGTGGATTTACAAGTCTGACACAAATGGAAGCTTTATCCACTGTTTCTTCACCTGCAGGTGGCTGTGTAATGTTGGGCCAGAAGGTACTTGGAGGCATGAGATGCTGATGTTTGTATGTGACTTGATTCTTTTTGGCTGAAATGACAGATGAGGGCAGCTACAGCTTGTTTGGACAAGCAGCCGGAGAGACAACTGTTATTTTTTCATGCTTAGTCCTCATCGTGCCAACCCTTTTATTTCTCTAAGTTACCCCTCATCCATTTAAAATGAAAACACCAATGCAAACAATATTTAATCGCTCTAGATATACAACACATGGTGGTCAGTGCTTATTGTAACATTTCTGATAGCAAAGTGAAAAACTTCACCCTCATGAGAACAGTTAGATTAACACTTTTGTCATTTTCGCTGAGGCTGCGAGATGAGGTTTTGCATAATCTATATAAATTTGTATCTCTTTCTATATGATGATACTGTAATTACCAAAGGCAAGTCTATCCCTAAAGATTAAATAAAATCATTTGGTAGTTTCATGGTATTAGCTTGATGTAAGAGGAAACAAGTGCTAAGTCACCTTCAAGAGCTCTGATTATACCTGCTGTCAACTCTCAAAAAATGTGCATTGCTTTTAATGTCATTATTGGTTACATGTCACATGGAATGGCTTTTGTCAAAGCCTTTGTTTACCTTTATTACCTCACTGTTAAGGGCTACATACTGCTGCTGATGACACTGCTCACAGATACAAATAATGGGGCTTATTTCTCCTTTGCATGTGGTCCTTATCCTCTGCACACATGGATCTACTATAAACAGTATCTTTGAAGGGTCTGTTCTACCTGAAAGTACTGATGTCAGAACTCCAATTTTCTCTCTCATTTATAATAGGTTTGAATAAAAGGTTCGAGGAACAGGCGTCTGGTTCACATCAACAAGATCTTAGTCCGTCCCTTCCCCAATCTGCAAGACTTTTTTTTAAGAGTCTTGTTCCTCAAACATGTTAATGACACTGATCTGTGAGTGTAAAAAGCAATAAAGCAAACAAACAAATAAAAACCCATGCTCTTTCATTTTTTACCATGCTGTTAATCGCTGTATTCCTTTCGGATCATTGAATAAATACTCATTGGTAAAAGTATTTGTTTTGGGTTTTGTGCTTCTTTAATATTTAATATTTAAGATAATAACAAATCTTTTTGTTATATAACAAAGACAAGTATCATATTATGAGTGAACATCCATATACATGCACTCATATGTCAAATTAATCCAAATTTACAGAAATATATGACTGTGTCCTCTCTTCAACATAAAACACAGTGGTGACTTTAGAAAATTTGCAGTTAGGCAATGATTAATGCAAAAAAAGAGTGGGTGGATCCCACAAAAAAATAAATAAATCAGCATTCTAGAGGACAAACAATGACATAAATAATATATAAATCTCATATAAATCTTACAATGTCATTTAAAAACAAACTTTCTACCATCTTTTCTACTGAAACCACTCCTTCCGCTATTTACAGGTATTTTGAAAAGTCATTATATCTTTTTTCTGTGTATTGTATTACCAAAAATATTCTCTTGTCTATGGAGCACGACTCCATAGTTGGTTCTACAGACAAGTCTAGATGAATGTAGCTGGATGGCACAGAGGGATAAAACATGTAAGACTTTGGATACTCAGGCAGTGCTTAATGTAGGTGTTATCCTTATAGTAGTCTGTGGACTACATGCCCATACTAGAATATGTCCATACTGGCCTTTACATTGAAACTCCTTCATGTTTTACTGTTCAACCTTTATTTCTTTGAGTCTATTTTATGGTGTTAGATTTTTTTCACTTTCATTGAAAAACTCAGAAAGGGCAGTCTCTGGGTAAAGAGACAACAGAGTATAAATATTATTTCAATAGTCCTGTCCCAAAGCAGTAAAGCGTGTTTCTTGAATCAAAGGCCAAATAAATATAATTAATGCATAGTTTTAAAGATTTTTTTTATTTTTTTATTTTTTTACAAAATATAGGTAGCCACCAGTGCTTATCCTCAGTCTCCTAGTAGATTCACATATGAAATCAATTTGAAAATCCTAGGTGACTTCTTTCTTGAGTTATTGTATTGAATGGATTTTCAGAAAACTTGGCTTCTGACCTTGACCTTCAAAGTCATTGAGATTCAAACTCATCCAAGATTCATAGTACATGCACCTATACTATGACTTTCAAAATCCTACATCTGTGCCTGGCAGAGTGATGAGCATACCCCATCAACATATTTTTCTTAATCCAGCCCTCCCTCAATAACTCAGTTCTTTAATGTAGTAACCAACTGCTGTGCTGTGAGGATGCTATGGAAATACTAATGAGCCCAGCATGCTGCTCACGTGTATGATACAATACAAATGGGAACAAAGGCCATTGGGGCATGAAATTTCACAGTTTCAGAATGTTTTGAGATCCCTGTTTCATTCTTTTAACCATTAAGTGGTTGGTTTATCCAAACTGATCTTTACATGTACTGAACAGATAAAATGTGCTGAAAACATTATTGCCCATAATCATTGACCTTATTTGAAGGTGCACTATCCTATGTATTATGTATTGTGCTATGTGGTATATTTTACCATAACAATCAACAATCATTATAGATAACATACTCACACTGCAGACATTAACATTCAGTTCAAGCAGAGCCACTCTGAGACATCCATTCCACTTCCTGTTATTTCTACTAAGTTGGTGCAAAATCTAGTTCTTTATTAATGCCAGTGGACAGAAGTTAACAACTAAATACACTATACAAAAAGCCCATATGAAATTAGCAAATGACAACAACACTTATACCCTTACCTTCCTTTTCATGGGACGCTAATTTTGCCTGATAAATGTTAGCTGGCACATGCCGATTGGTTCATTAATCCTTAAGAACAGGACACACGTGTGAAATGTTTAAAAAAAAAAATCAGTTTGGGCCATCTGTCATCCACTGTTAGGTTAAAATACCAGTGGAATTCTATACTTTAAAAACTAATGCACCCTCATGCATTAGTTACCATAACTAACCCTTATGTAATGCATAATCTGAACTGTAGACGGGTGTCAAAATATACTCTCCTTACCATCACTACAACACACATTGTTTGTGGTACTTTTCAATCTTTTCGTGTTCCTTCTTCATGATGTTGCTGTCATCGGTATTGCCACTTCTATCACTACAGCTGTCTTCTTCTGTTTGTCTACCACCACTATGTCCGGTTGGTTAGCCACCACCATTTTGTCCATCTGTATGTGGAAGTCCCACAGGATCTTAGCTCAGCCATTCTCCACCACCCCAGGAATCGTTTCCTTTGACCTCGGGACAGTCCATACTCGGCACAGATGTTTCTGTGTACTATGCTGGCCAGTTGGTTATGGCGTTCCATGTATGCCCTGCTGTTATGTGCTGGATTGTCTCGGTGGCATCTTCACACAGCCTGCTCTTGTGTGGTGTGAATAGACCCCAGCCTCTATGGATCTTGTGCTCAGAGCTTGTTCGTGTGATGCTATGATTACTGCCTCTGTGCTGTCTTTCAGTCCAGCTTTGTCCAGCCACTGATAGGATATCTGGATATCAGCCACCTCCTCTATCTAACTGTGGTACATACCGTGCAGAGGCCTATCCTTCCATGATGGTTCCTCCTTATCCTCCTCGTTCTTGGGGTTTCTGCTGCCTGAGGTATTCACGGAGCATGCAGTTAGTTGGGGCCATCTTCTTGATGTACTCATGGATGTTTGTTGTCTCAACACCAAACTAGTCTTGCAGTCTCAACTGACTGCTCGGTCTACCAGTAGCTGGTGTCTTGCGCCTCTGGTATTCTTGCCAATCCCGACCTGTTCCCCACTCACTGAGCCATGTGCCTGTTCATCTTAGCCGCTATGATGCCTGACAGGAGCTTCCACGTGGTACTGAGGCAGGTTATTGGCCTGTAGTTGGATGGGACTGGTCTCTTCTGGGGGTCCTTGAGAATCAGGACTGTCCGGCCTTTGGTTAGCCATTCCGGGTGTCTTTCGTCAACTAGCAGCTGGTTCATATGTGCTGCCAGATGCTCAGGGAGTGCATATCTATCTATCTATCTATCTATCTATCTATCTA
>NW_005187668.1:599002-601211 GCF_000239375.1 Pundamilia nyererei | reverse complement strand
TCTATCTATCTATCTATCTATCTATCTATCTATCTATCTATCTATCTATCTATCTATCTATCTATCTATCTATCTATCTATCTATCTATCTACATACATATACATGCGTGTGGAGTTTATATAAGCAGCTGACCGTGCTGCTTATATCAGCAGCCTGCTAATTGCTGCTACATATTCTGTTGCTCATGTTATACCTGAAATAAATAAACACCTGATAGAAAATCAGTGTCTCTTTATTGTATTATTTAAATTCACATATTTATTGCTAGACAAGATTAAAAAAAATCTTCTTCTAAAAGAAGCTAATTATTTGATCTGATTTGACAGCTCACACATCACAGACTACCCCGGTCTGAATTTTTCATCACCCCAAAGCACCTTCTAAGTTTGAAGTATTACAGTCTTCATGTGTGCAGAGGACAATCCAGCTTTGTACTCATAATGCTGCTGAGTGTAGCTGTTGTCAGGGGCCACCCCCATTAAAAGACTGGATGACACGCAAGCTAATGAAAGGGCAGCAAGGCCTGCCAGGCACCCTGCCCGCTCAGGTAACCTTCTGTTACAAAAAACTGCCCCCTAGCTTGCTCTGTGGGACCTCCTGTCACCTCAGTGGCTTTGTCTTAAGAGCTGTCACCTTGCTTCATTAGTACCACTTCCCAGTGAAGTGCTTTCAACCTCACAACCAGCACCCCTGAATGTGCTACCTTTAGTGTCCCTTTCCTTAGAGAAGACTAAAGTTTGTATGCAGTACCTTGTACAATTCTTGAGTCACCCCTCAGTGGTTTAAATTTTGCCATAAAAATGGTAAATAGGTGCAGTAATTTATGTGCAAAGAAGAATGGAAATACAGTATAACTGGCAAAACCAGAGTTTGTCAGATTCTAATGGCCTAGAAAGTCAATATCTGGTATGACCACCTTTATACTTCAACACAACAGGAACTCTTTCAGGTAAGCTTTCTTGTAATTTCTTTAAGGCATCATCAAGAACAGTGCTCTGGGCTTTTTGAATGAAATTCACAGCTCTACTTTGGATATTGGCTGCTTGTTTGTTCTGTTCTTTGTCAAGGTGATCCCACACTGCTTCACTAATGCTTATGTCCAGGGCTGTGGGGAGAGCAGTCCACAACTCACAGTGTATATTATTCCATCCAGGCATGTTTTGTACCTCATTGGCACTGTGTTTTGAATCACTGTCACACTGAAAAGGGAAGCCTTTCTAGTTGGCAATACATGGTGGATCCTAATCTGATGGTACTTTTCTGCATTCGTAACTCCATTAAGCTCCTCAACACCACTGGCTAAAATGCAGCACCAAACAATGACAGAGCCACCACCATTCTTTTTTTTCTTTTTTTTTTTTACAGATAATGGACTGATTCTTATATTCAACCATCCTTCCATTAAGACCACTTCTGGTGAGGCTTTGATGAACAGTACTGTAGATGGATTGGCTGAATTGTCAAAAGCATTTCTCAGGTCCTGTCTCAGGTCTTTTACGGATTTTTCCCTATTGCTTAAGGACATGTCTTCTGATACTGTTCATCTGCTGTAGATTATTTTTAAGGGTTGCCGCTTTTTCTTTTGCCCTCCACTTTTCCAGTTTCCTCAGTGACACCCTGCACACCAACCAAATACATGCCAAGTTTTTGGTTCATAGCTCTTTTGGAAACATGTTGCTGGTGCAAAATTACTATTTTATGCCGGTCTGTGTTATTGGTGGCATTTAACTAAAGAAATGAGAACAGAAAGTTTATTTTTGCAGCAGGTCACTGCTAACAAATTGCTTAAAGCTACAATTTAAAATGTTCTTTTCTAAGTTGTCTGTTATGTGTGGACACATCACTGGTCCATCACTTACAGTTTTTCTCAGTCGCTTTGGTGCGTTTCTCAGAACACCATTAACATTTGCACAGCAGTTAGTGCATTTCCCAAAACAATTAGTGCAAACTGCAAAACCTAGTGGATAGCCTGCAAAAGCACGTCACATGCACAGAATTGATTATCCATACCTCAAAAGTAAGTATCCATGTCAACGAAACTGTCAGTGCCATCAAAATGAAAAGTCTTGACACCATCTTTATGAACAAGATAGTCAAATGGCATTGTCATGTTTCCACTATGACAGTTTATAATTTCAGTGTTTCCCATTGCAAAACCAATTGGTGACACCTGAAAATGCTGACGACAGCACTATGGCCTACCTGTAC
>NW_005187668.1:575422-598739 GCF_000239375.1 Pundamilia nyererei | reverse complement strand
TATTTGGCATGTGATAACTAGTTCAACAATTTTGTGTGTGATGACTTAAGCAATGGATGTATGACTATTAGTTTTATTGGGAATGACTATTCAACATCCATAGGTATGATTACTTTTGACTGACATGACATAAGCAAATGGAAATGTCAGAAAGCAGCAGGGAAATGTATGGAAGCAACTGATTCATGTCCAAAATCATTTGCAGTTTGTTCAGAGAGAGGAGAAATTGCTACTATGATGTGCACAAATGACTGAGTGTTGTGTAGGTTGAACTAATAGTTATGAGAATTTCAATTCTGATCTGAGAAACGCACCAAAGCGACTGAGAAAAACTGTAAGTTAGGTATCTTTTTATGCTTGAGTGATGCAGAGAACAAACAAACATACAAACAAAAATAATAAGGTACAAGGACCCGACTAATAGTGAATGAAAAAGCAGCTAAAGTCCACAAAAAGACCTTCAGGAAGCCTGTTGAACTACTGCTCAAGACCACTTAAAAATGTCCAAAAAGTCTGGTGGAACATTTGCACAGTACCTTATTTTCTTTTCAGCTCAATTCCATTTAGCTTTATTCATATACCTCTTATTCACAATGACAGCCACCTCAAGGTGGTGTCTGAAATGACAGTTGTTCTGCCCTAATCCATTTCGGCCTGCACAGAATGTCCATTTCCCCCCTGCATGTGAGGACGAAGACATTTTTCACATCGACAGCAGGTCCTCCTCATTGTTTGCTGTGAAGGAGAGAACAACACTAAATTATTGACAGTGTGAAAATGTCACAGACGTTCCTATATTACTTGGCCATTGTGAGCAGAAAAAATGTTATTTCTACAAACTTTGTAAAGAACAGTGTACATGAATGAGCTTCATCACAGTGGTTTGAAGCATTTCTAAATTTGAATTGGCAGCTATTCAAAGAGTAAAAAGGTGCAAACTGAGCATAAAAGGTCAAATCTACAGATGGCAGGTTGTGTTCTGGATCCACAGGTGGACAGAAATTACTACCTTTATGTGTTGGCATTTGGATTTACTGAATGCAACAACATCACCAGCCCCCAACCCCACCACAGTGTAGTAACTGTAAAAATGTACATAGTTTGAACCATAGATACCTCCATACAAATAATCACAGAGCGCACAGAAAAGAGAAGTGTTTGCAGGATAGTATTTTACTGGCTAAAAGGGGACAAAACTGCCCCCAAGTGACCAAAGTGGTACAAAGCAAGGAGAAGGGAAAATCTGATTAATCAAAAAAATCAAAGACAGACAGTGGAATACTTTAAAAAAGTAACCAACTATTGTATTAGAGCTTTTGATTTTGATTATTTCTTTTTATTTTTATTTATTTAGGTTTTTATTTCATTCCACGTAATAACAATTCACCACAATTAATGGGAAATCTGTTGTTTTTTTTGGTTATTTATTGGAGTTTGTTGTAAATACGTAGCTTCTTCCTCACACCAATCATTTTCCCCTTTTTGTTAAAAAGTTTCTTAAAGCTGCATCATATCCATCGATGAAGTGGTAGTTCTCTATACTTTCTTGAATTCTCATGTGCATATATTGTCTACTGCTTACAAGAGCCTTTTAAATATGAGCTATGGAGACTACCATCACCTGTCAAGGCAAACAATTTGATTGGGGTAAAGTATATCCAGTAAATGGCAATATAACCACTATAGCTCTTTCACATTGTCCCACAAAAAGCCAGAGGGTTGGATTTGAGAAGCAAAGTGTGCATAGTCTTTTCACACTGTGTAAAAGCTCTATTCTGTTGCCCCAATGCTCTCAGCTACAGATTTTACAGCACCACTGGAGGTTGATGTAAATGTTACTGGAGCTGGAGCTCTCTTGGTTCAGGAAGAATGTCTTAATGTCTTATATACTCATATAAAAAGTTATCTGCTGACCAGTGTTATAGCTAAAATAAATAAATAAAATGCATCTAGCATGTCATTGTTTTGCTTATGTGTGTGTGTTTTTTTTTTTTGGTTTTTTTTTTGCCTTTGTGTTGTAGGTACTGTCCCTGATTCTGCATTTCATTTGTGCACTATACAGCTGGTATGAATGTGGAATTCAGTGAATGAATTTGAACATCATCAGCTTAACTTCAAATTCATCTCTGCTACCCTTTATGTAACAAACTCTGACCATGACTACAGCCACTGTGCGCTAGTCACACACTGTTCTTTGGTTTAAATCCATGCTGTTTTTGTTTGGTTTTTTTGCAGCATGTTTCACAACTTGAAAAACACAATCGCACATATACAGACCCAGTATTTAAATACATGAGTACTTAAATATAAGCTTTACATTTCCAGTTTATCAAACACCACTGAGCAGTCCTTACCTTTAAGTCTAACCTCTCTTCTTCCTTTCTAGTTCTGGCTTTCTTACCTTGCTCCATGTCTAAGTAAATTTAACTCTATTTCTTTTCTCTCCCTGTGAAATACATGTCCTGACACAAAAAAAATTACACACTTATGCTCACTCTTCTTCTGCATAGCTAGCTAGATGCTGAAGTACCACAACTTATGGACACCCACAGTCATTCCAATGTAGTAGCAAAACAAACAAACAAAACAAATAAATAAAAACATGCCCACTTTAACCTCTGACTATGGCACACAATTTTGCCCCTTTCATCTGTTTTTATGTGACATCCTCTCGTGACTAATAAACAAACAAGATTGCCTTTCATGTGTTACTGCTTATTAAAAGCATTATTATTACGATTATTACGATTATTACCATTATTATTATTAAGCATTATTATTAAAATTATGTTTGTTCTTTCATTTTTGTATAAACCAATAACAGACAGAACAGTTATATTTAAAAAGCCTATTTCACTGATACACTTTGGTTGGTAACAATCTTTTAAAAAGACATCCGCTGGACGATGGTTTTAAGAAAATTTTATTTTGCCTTACGGCAAATCTGTGAAGGGTAAAGACCCCTCAAGGCCATAAACCCACCAGGAAAGTGCTGAAAATCCTCGGTTTCCCGTAGACTACTACCCATCGAGAGGATTTGCCCCCTGCTGACTATTAGGAGGGATGCATGTTTAAGCCACCTTAGCACTGGCTTACCTTCCTTCCTGCATGTTTTGTTACATGCAAGTATTGAGCTTTTTACCCACTTCTTCTCTGCCGTGGCTTCTTCAAATATAGATTTAGCGTATAAAACAAAAACTCTATCACCATTTACAGAATGAAACCCAACTTATTACATCATATTCAATATTTTTTTTATTTGTAACCTTGTTGTAACCTATGTTGTAACCTGTTTATTAGTGTTTCCTGTTGATGAACTTTACATACATTCTAAGTTAAAAAGTTTTTAAAAAGGCAAAAAACGCTGCCGTATGACAACAGCAGAACAGAGCACGGAGACAATGAATAACAGAATAAGTGATCTAATGTGGAAATTTGTTTTCAGTCCTAGGTTGAGGCGGAGCTTCTGTAATCTTTCCGAGGCCCACACACAGAAGCCAAAGCCCTGCCGTTACCATAGAAACGACTCGCGGAGTATGGGAGATGCCACGAGCGACTCGCAATTGGTCACCTCGGATCGTTGTTCCGTCCCAACCTCCCCTATGATTTGTTTCATGTATTGCCCGTCTTAGAAGCTGCAACATGATTGGCTACCTTCTACATTCGCGGCCCGCCTCTGTGAGTAAGCGCTCCCAGCTGCACACACGTCGGGAAGAGTCGTGCGGACGACGTTGTACATTAAAGCGAAAGCTTAGTTGTTTTCAGGAGTAAAAAAGTTAATCTGCGGTTGACTGTTTTTGGAGTAGTACGCTTACTTGGAAATTCACAAAGTGGTGGGAAAGTTGGGAGACATGTAGAGACTTTTTGATCGCCGGTATTGTAGCTTGACGATGGAGGAGCCAGCGATAAGGCAAGGATTAATGTTAGCCAAATTAACGCTTTTTGGGGAGGATATTTTTGTTTTGTTTACGTTGGGATAAAACTTACGTTTTAAAATGGCGAGTTAAGCTAAGAGTCTTGTTCCAAGAGTGCGGTGGTGTATGAGAAGTGCGTCTAAACGTGCCTGAGTGTAATAAAAATGCTGACATGAATCTTTGCAGAGAGTTTGAGATGTCCCTGTCAGACGGTCCCTCTGACGACGACGACGAATTCCCGTCGACTTTACCCACAGATGGCAGCCACAGTGGGAGCATCCGCAAGGTCAGACACCCACACTCTTACATTCATTTCAAATGAAAAAAAAAAATACTGGATAAGTAAAATTAGAATACAGTCCACGAGATGATGCTGTGTGGCTTCACATGGGGATCTTATTGGACCTGTAATTAAAACTAAAGAACATGAAACCTGAATGTCATCGATAATCATGTAAATTGGCAAATGTAAACTTTAACTTAGGGAACAAAGAAAGTTAGCAGCAGGGATAATACCCACATTATTGGGAAAAAGAGCACATGTTTTCGCTGACCACATTTTCTGAGTTTTGACATAGTGACCATCCCAATACATCAGAGAAGGGCTGAACTGATCTAGCTCTATATTTACATATACCTTGGCTTCGTGTAGATGTTCACAGAGTGCTGATCGTATACCACTGTTAAATTATTAGTCTGTAATTTATTTATTTTTATGAGACTGTGTGACATCAGGATCCCCTGAAACATTGCTTTCCCGACCATAAAATGTAACAAATAAGTAAGTCACAGAATATACATTTACCAAACTGTTAGTTATCACTTTTACCAATAAAGAATAATAGATGATATATAATCTATGCATGCTATATTAACAGCAGTGTGTAGTTACTTTGCTTACTGTATGTATATAATAGTGTGTTGTACCAAAAACCTCTTGGTGGTTGCTTTAGTCATTAGCTGGGTGCCACGGTTGCAAGTAGTGTACCTGGAGGATTGTGACATGTCTGCAAACAATTCCAAACTACTTGCCAAGTTGTCTGTGAAAAGCAAGAAGCAAAATGAGTGAGCATTTGCCTTCCAAAAAATTTGCAATTTTTAAAAATGTGTTTCTTTCAGCAGTCAGGCAGAAGTTTCACTGTTGAAGGCAAATGTTCTTTGCTTCCTGTTGGCAGTTTTTCACGTTTTCACAAGTTTCTCTAACGCTTGGAGAGTAAACAGCAAGTGTTTACAGACAGTCAGCATCTTCCGTGCACCAGTCTGTTAGTGACCAAAGCAATCAGAAGTATGATTTTCAGTCTTTGTAACCTGCCCTGTCGTGGGAGATCAGTTCAGTTCACTGGAGGGTTACTTGATGAGCGCATGTTAAACAAACTCCTTTACTGGGAGGTAAAGAGATATATGAAGAAAAAGAGAGAGACAAACATAACAACTATATACTGTTGAGATTCCTGGAAGAGGGAAAGAGAAGAAGATGGAAGGAGCAGTAGGGCATAAGAAAAAGGGAGTATTCGGCTTGTTTACAGTACAGCTCCGCCATCTGTCATGTAACTGTACATTTGTTTACCTCAGAGTGTGAAAGTGTGCTGTACTGTATGACACATGTCTGGTTTTAGTGAGCACACAAATTACCAGCTGTGAGGCAGTTCTTAAAGTATTGTGAGCAAATTGCCTCTGTTGAAGCAAGATTTTAAAAAGCTGTTAAATCTTCAAACACATGTACAGATCCTGTTAAAGTTTTTTATCTTCTGAGAGAATGTATGTCCTCTGCTTTGTTGTGGCACAGTATTATCATGTTAAGCAGTCACAATGACCTTCACGTGTTGTCACGTCCATCATCTCTATGCTATACTGGGTTTGTAGTGCGAAGTAATTCTTTCAGACTGCTCTCCACTGGCAGTAATGACATGCCATGGTGCCATGGTAAAACTGGGGTTAGTGTCATGTGAAAACAGGAAGGCTTTAAAAAAGTAATTTCTCACTGCGCCGCAGTCTGTTTGAGATTTATTTTCGATATATCAAATCTTATCCCCACTGTGGCTGTGTCTCTTACGGTTTCTTTTTTTTTTTGGACAGGATAATTTCCATCGGGGAAAACATTAGTTAGCTGGTTGTAAGTCTGCCAGCTGCTTCCAGTACTTCTTACTCAGATCATACAGCATGAAGTAATGTTGTCACATTTGCACAGCTGTTCTGTGTTTTCTTGGGCAGACTGCCAAAATATATTAACAGCCACCAAGTATATTTGGTAGTCTAGTGTAGCTGTCTTTTTTTTTAAGTTTTAGGTTTTTCAGCAGCTTCCATGATGGATTTACTGGTACTACATCAGTTTGCTCCGGTTTTGCAAATTCATTAACTCAACCAGCCCTGACCCTTCCACTTTGTGTTTCTCTAAGGCTCGATATCATTCAGCTTCCTCTCCAGACTCCAGTGTTTCTCATACAGGGACTTGATAACGATATTAGTGGAAGTTCACATGCCCTTACCATCGTGTTTCTTTACAGTCTGGTCCACTTGCCAGTTTCTTTTGTTGCTATCTTTGATATTAGTCAGCTGCTTGAGTTTCTCATCCTGTAGTCAACTGGATGGTTTTAAACTGGTGTCTGGAAGTATCTGTGTTGTTCTTAGAGCAGCAGTCCCCAACTTTTTTGCGCCACGGACCGGTCCGACAATATTTTCATGGACCGGCCTTTAAGGTGTCGCGGATAAATATAACAAAAATAAAACCAGTACTGGTACCAAAAAAATAGAAGATTTAATCATAAAACATAATTGAAAGACCCAGGGAAACCGAGTTACCGATAAAAACGATAACTCCATAACCTTTACACCCTTATAACATACAGCATCATTTACGCTATTGCTTGGAAAATGGTTTGCTTTCTTGCCGGTGAGTAGATTAATTAAGATAGTCTAATTCTGTGGGAAATGCAACTTTTGTAGTTGGTCATTCAGTAATTCTTTTACCTCCTCCATTTCTTTATTTCATCTGCAGGGCTGTGATCCTTTGGCTCAGACTCAGCGCAGTAAGCTGCAGCATCGACGGGCTCGCATCAACCAGCAGATCAACAAGGAGATGCGTATGAGAACTGGAGCGGAGAACCTGTTCAGGTGAGACATTGCGACGGATCAGAACATTGCACGCACAATTTTTATTTTATTTTTAATTACTTTTCTGTTGTAATGTTACACGAGGGCAGCACGGTGGTGCAGTGGTTAGCACTGCTGCCTCACAGCAAGAAGGACCTGAGTTTGAATCTATCGTGTGTGTGGAGTTTGCATGTTCTCTCCAGGAACTTTAGCTTACTCCCATAGGTAGGGTGGTTGCAACCCGATATCACAATAGAACTTGAAATAGACACAGCAGTCCACGGTGTCCATTTCACGTACATGCGCACAGACGTTGCAGTAACGGCAGAGGAAGATATTTTATTTCAAGCCAACATGAACATAATCGTGGAAAAGCATTTTAACAGACATTATTAACATTAACAGTTATATGTATATACATATTAGCTGCCTAGCTTAATCAGTTTTGATGATTAAGGACCCTGGAATGTACTTCATACATTTTTCTCACTACCGACTTTGTGGCTTTAAATAGATTATTTCCTCCTTCTAGTAATGCAACATCTGCATGCGTGTCTGTTTCACAGTTTGGAGAGGCAAAAATGGACACGAATCTTCTTGGAAATAAGTGATGCAGTGCTGTAGTGTTGAGCTGCTTTTCCAATCCCATGGGTAAAAAATTGTGAAGCTTTGTGTTTGTCAGCTGTATCACAGTTGCTTTAAATATAATGTATATTCACTCGTCACACAGCAACTTTTTCTGTTTGATTTTGTGAGAAATGCCATTCAGGTGCCATCTGTGTTGTCGTCTTTGTTAGTTGCCTCACATTTTTGGTTCAGTCGGTTGATGGGAAAAGGTCAGAGATCACTCCCATCCTAAAGAAACACACACACCAGCACCACCCAGTTTTACAGCTCTGTTTGTGTTCACTGTGTGTGAATATGGCTGTTTATGTGCTTGTGCTGGTTTATCTCCTCCCTGTTGTGCAAATTTTTGCTTTTTTTGTATTAATGCTTTTTTCAAACAAAACAGTGAGTGAACACTGCATACTTTGGCAGCATGAGCACCACTGAAGCTAATCTCCCAACTCTCTGAACTGCTGGCCCTGTGTCTTGAAGCAGCCAGTTGTCATTCACACAAACCAGAGAGTTTTACTGGTGAGGAAAGTGAACGAAGTTAAAAATGAAATGTTCACATAGCATCAAGGTCTTGTCTCCGAGGACATTGGCGTCATCTTTGTCCAGTGTCTCTCCATGGCTCTCCTCTATATTCGGTCTCCTCAACTCATTCTCAACACGTCCATGTTTATTGCCCACTCAGAGGTAAATTAGTACAGAGCCTCAGAGTATATGCATGAAGTATGTGGATACATTTGCTCTAAACCTCTGCTGTGGCAGTTTTAGAATGTTTAAAGTATGAGCAGACCGCTGTGCAAAAATCTCTGGAAAGACATGGGACATGCTGCTGCTCCAGGACTATTCGGGAGGAGGAGTAGGAGGAGCCACTTAATTAAAGCAAAGACCTCCTTTCTGCTTCCTCAGTGGTGCCGCATTAAAATCTAATCTAATCAAAATAACCATGTTTTTAATTTAAGACAGACTCACTGTTGTCTCAGGACTTGTTTTTGCAACAACTGGTAAAGTTGAAAAAAAGCTTTCTTCTTTCTTTTTTATTTACTCTGTACTCTGTATTATTTTATTGTATTATTACGATGCTTCAAAATGCTCCCATAAGTTTAGTTAGTGTAGAAAACCACAGCTGGTATGAGATTAATAAATTACTCTTTTGATGCCCTATCTGTCGTTCTATTTGCAAATTCTTATTTCATAGTCAAGCCAGTTTGAGTGGCCTGACTGCAGTGGCTGTTGCTGTTTTGTTTTCTAAATGTTTCAAATGATGAAACAGTCCTTAAAGTAATTACTGTGTAACAGGGTGTTAAGTTCTTTTTATTTGTCTTTTCAATGTTTCCCTAGCTCCACATTTGACCTATTTAGGCTCTTATCCCGAAAGGTGATGACTCAGTTTACTGGATATAAAACAAGCACTCTCTCCCGTTCTATTGGGACGCCCGGTCACATAGACAAAGACCCCCACACAACCCGTCAGCCTGTAATCAGCTAGCTTTGTGTCTGCCCCCGTCCTGTTCCCATGCAGAGATTCCCAGCGGTGCTCTGGCAAGCTCATCCCCCACTTATTTGTCTGGTGCTGTCAGACCTTTTTTTTCTGTCCTTCTTTTTCCAGTCAAGTGGAACACATAGACACATGAACACACACATACACAAAAACATGTAGCTTTCACTTGCACTTCACTTGTTGTGAAACTGTTGTGGAACTGTGTCATGGTATTAGTGCTGGTGTGTGGGAGTCGATGTTTGTGTGTGTTTGTATGTAGGGGGGTTTGGGATGCTAATTAAATACAGGGGAAGGGGTGTCACTAATCAGGGTTTGTGATTGGCTAATGAAGACGTCATGTTTTGTGCTGCATGTAGGAGCTCAGCTGAGGGGCTGTAATGTTGTTTAAACATCATCCCAGCGACAGGGGTCCATGCAGACCCCAGAGGTCTGCAAAATATCTCTGCATGTGAGATATTTTTCTTATCTCACAGGTGCTTTATATAATTTATTTCATTTATTTATTTAGAAAGAGGGGCAATAGATATTAATGAACATTTAAACAAATGTAAATATGCCAGATTATAGCCTTGTGCTAATTTCCATCTGCAGACCCTCTGGCAGGTTGGTGTTAAACACAAGTTAGTAAAAACATACAGAGACACTATTTACAGGTCATGTGACAAGGACTATTGCTCAGTTTTTTAATGACTTTGTCGATCAGTTTGTTCTTAATGATATCAAAACATTGTTTTCTGTTTCTGCTTTGGTTAGTGCTTTTAAAATAATTAAAATGTGTTATGGCCACAGGAAAAAAAACTGTTGTGTGTGTAAGTGGATGTGTGTGAAGGGGATATTTGGCAGCCTTTTTAATGCTGACTAATCAGATTGGCCCTGGCTTGATCCTACATATCGGCGTTTGTGTGTGTGAGACTGGGAGAGGCAGTGACAGATGAGGAGAGAGGTGAAGCTGAAGTGGTCTAACTGGAAAGCTTAACCTGATTTAAAAAGTCCTCAAAAGTGAGCTTCAGTTGTGTGTTTGAACTGAGATTGGTCATGTGTTAAAGGATAACATGGAAAAAATGCCACAAATTTTTCAAATTCAAAGTGATGTGAGTGTTCTGGTAACAGGTATATGCAACTGAAGCTGAAGTGCTATTTCAAGATAAACACTCAAACATATGGTTTTTTTTTTTAGCTCTTTACCGCTCAGCCATAAAAGGCTGATGGGGTGTTGTAGTCATCCCTCCAGATGGGCAGCTGGGCAGGCTGGACACCTAAGTTTGTGATAACTCAAGAAGGAAGTCACCTAGGATTTTCAAATGCCATAGGTGCATCTACCAAAAACCTCGGATGAGTTTGAGTCTTAGTGACCTCAACCTAAAGGTCAAAGGTGAGGGGTAGTTTTCTGAAAAGCTTGTGAATGTGATAACTCAACAACAAGGCGCGGTAGGAGCTACAAATTGATATCATCGATGTATCTCCTAGAAATATCTGAGGATTTTGAATCCTCAAAGTCGAGGTCAGAGGTTTAGTTTTCTGAATTTTTTTTGAATATGATAACTCCAGAATGCGACAGTGTATTCATATTCATACCACAGGTGCATCTACTGAAAATCTTGGATGAGTTCGAATCTCAGTGACCTCACTCTCAAAGTCAGAGTAAGTTTTCTGAAAGTCTTGTGAAATCGATAACTTGAAAACAAGGCGACGTGGATTTTGTAGAAACATCTCCAAAACTGACACCAGATTTCCCGCTAAAACAAGATACAGAATAGATGGGGTGGATAGATGGGCCAGAGGAAATGTAAGTAAATTTGATGTTGCAGGCCTTTATTTTTTCAGTTCATCTAAACTCAACCATTTCTTCTACATTTCTGTGAATTTGACACAGTGCCCATTTTGATGCATTTCTCTCCTTCATGGATAGAATGTCTTTATGACTGCAAAGTCCCAATAATTTTGTGCACTGTTTTGGACCAATAATGGAGGAATTCTCTACCACTTTTCTAAACAACAACATTGTAAACTAGAGATGCTTCAGATTTCTGGGAACATTGTGTACCCCATAGAAGTATGAGCTGGCATTAGTCATTGACCCTCTCATTGTTTTTGGGGGGTGAACCGGAGAAAGTGGTTGACAGAGGGAGGAGAAGGTGGAGAGAGCTGCATAAATTAAAGAGAGGCTTTTTTTGCCTTCACCCCATCCTGAATTTATGTTCTCAGAAAAGTTTGCTGCATCCACTAATACTGAATGAAAGTAGCAAGTCAGTTTTTAGCTGTGTTGTTCTAATTGTGATACTGGGCTCTACGACAAAGCAGATTAGGAATCAGCCCAAGTACTGTTTTTAGAAAGCCCACAAAGAAGTATTGAGAACTGAAAAACAAAACAAAACAAAACACCTGGACGTCTTTGTGTTTTATTCTGCAGGGCGACAACCAACAACAAGGTGAAGGAGACGGTGGCTCTAGAGCTCAGCTTTGTCAACTCCAACCTGCAGCTGCTCAAAGAGGAGCTGGAGGAACTTAACAGCAGCATGGACGTCTACCAGACAGACAGGTGCACAAATGCATGCGTATTTGTCCCATTAATTCCAGGCCGTGCTTATTAGACTAATGATCATTATAATTGGGGAAAACAAGCATCCATTATATTTTTGTGGTGACGCTGGCACTGGGTGTATAACCTCCTTGTACTTGGATATTTGTGATGACCAGTCCTTAGAAATGTTATCTTTGTTTTTTAATAATAGGATGGGGTTTAAGTCAAAGTTGGGTTTCAGTCACATTTATTTAAACAGACTTAAGGAAAAAAGCATCCACACGTGTGTCATGCATTCTGTCACAGCCATAAGATTTTTGCCTCCACGGCTCCGTATCGTGTGAGGGAAAAATCCCCTGATTAGAGTATAGTCAATAACCCTGTGGTGGCAGTGTGCACATTTGTTGTTATTGTGAATGGCAGTAGGTAACTGTGGGGGGTGACAGGCTTACTGCTTGGCTTTAGCTTTTCTGATTAGCAGGATGAAGCCCTGAGAATAGTGCTCGCTGGTTTTGAAAACAAGCAGATGGCAGCAGCAGTCATTGCCGAAACCTACACTACCTCTGTTAATTTCTTTTTGTAGTGAGGCTGTCAATGTTCCAATGATCCCACTTGGCTTAAAAGAAACCAAAGAGGTGGATGTCACTGTTGCTATCAAGGTGAAGTCAGCATCTATCTACCTCCTTCTCTTTATTTATCCAGTTTGTTGTTCTTTTCAAGAAAAACTTGTGTTTGAGTAAAAGATTATTGCAATAAATGCATCCTAATAAAAGTTACTGAATCAATGTTTTTAAGCTTATTTTACAAGCAGTGTTTATATTTTTATGCTAATTTACATTAGTTGGCCTGACTTCTTTTCATTACTTGTTCATTACTAAACATTTGACACAGATGGGTAGTTTGATGAAATATCATATTTTTGTGCTTATTTGCTTTCCTTTTTCCAGATAGTATGGAAGAATAACCAAAATCATCTTCATGTGGACACGTGAAGATAATTTTTTTGTCACCGTGTCTCTGTCTGCCTTCACAGGACTTCATATGTGAGCACTACGGGGAGGACAGCTTTCTCTATGACAAGGAAATCAAAGAGCTTATGGAACTTAGACAGGTTAATAAGTTCACCCATACAGTTTGATCCAGAGTAAACATTCTGCTCATCATGGGTAGAAAAACAAGTGGAATGAAAAGTATTGATTTATTTAAAGTTGATGTCTCTTTTAGGCTGTCTGTAGCTGACATTAAATGAGTGTTAACATTTAGTTTATTGATTATTCAATCAGGCCATGCGTACACCCAGTCGAAACCAGTCCGGTCTGGAGCTGCTAATGGAGTACTACAATCAGCTGTACTACCTGGATCAACGCTTCTTCTCTGCTCAGAAGAATCTGGGTGTTCATTTCCACTGGTATTATATGATAGCATAATTTAAATACTGAAGGGTTATCATAATCATTAACATGCATTTTACAGTATGTGCAATATGCAGTAAAATAAAAATGGGCAAAGGAACAGTTTTTTAAATGTGCACTTTAGCCGTGCTGTTACTACATCCTGGTGCCTTACTGCTGCTCTCTCTTTCAGGAGAAAATCGAAGCATTCAATAGTTGTTTTCCAGGGACAGATTTATGTAATGTGACCATAAAACCATTTTTCCAGAATTAAAATCTCATTTATGTTTCTAAGTGGTTGGCTACAAATTTTAGTTGAGCTTGAAGGTGCTAATTATGAAGCAGAGCATGGATGGCAGTGTCTCATTCCATGACTGTAAAAAAAAAACTTAAGCTTAATAGAAACTTTTGTTCCAGCAGCTTAAACTCTGGAGGGGCTTTGCTCATTGGTGGTTCCCTTTTCGTTTGTCATTCAGGTATGACTCTTTGACTGGCGTTCCATCGTGTCAGCGTGCGCTGGCCTTCGAGAAGGGAAGTGTGTTGTTCAACATCGGAGCCCTGTACACGCAGATCGGAGCACGACAGGACCGCTCTGCAACAGCTGGCATAGACCGAGCTATAGATGCTTTTCAGCGTGCTGCAGGTAGCACAATGGCAAAATCATACATCAAAATACTTGATTTCTCGTTTTGTGAGCCTTCAAATACGAGGGGCTTGTTTTTTACACAAAACAGCACAAGGCAATATAGTCCTAGTGCTGGGCCCAAGTCCAGATAAATAGGGAGGGTTGCATCAGGAAGTGCAGCTGATGTAAAATCTTGACCAGATCAAAGATGCAGATCATAAAAAATGAATTTTTCATTCTGAATTTGTCGGGTCTGGGTTAACCTGTTAGCAGTCGGACGTACCGCCCACGGTACATTGGATGGTTTAGGGGACTAATTGTAAATTTGTAGGACTGCTAAGGGGTTAACAATGACTGCATACTACCGGTAACCCTTATGCCGAATGTGCAAACTGCAAGATAAAGGAGACTGCAAGGCAGTGTTCTGTAGATTGTAGCTAAGCATGAGCAGAGAGGGATAAAGGTGGTGAGCCATACATGAAGCTAAGGGAAAGAGTTGTGGAAACTAGGTTAAGAAGAGGTTTGATCAGCGAGCAGCAGTCTGGCTTCGTGGCAAGAACTACACATGCAATGTTTGCTTTGAGAGTATTGATGGAGGTCAGCAAGAGCTTCACTGTTGTCTTTTTGAATCTAGAGAACGCATGTGTTAGGGTACCAAGAATAGGAAATATTGATATTGCATGAGTAAGTCAGGAGTGACAGAGAAGAATGCAACATGTAAAGAGGAGGGATAGTGGATATATTGTGTAAAGGATGTTGAAGATGAAGCTTCCAGGCAGAAGGAAAAGAAGAAGACCTCAGAGGAGCAAAGGAGGACGTGCAGAGGGTTGCTGTGACAGAAGACAATGCTAGGGATAGGGCGAGATAGAGGCAGATGATTCACTGTGGCAATCCCTAAAAGGAGCAGCCAAAACAAGAAGATTGCCATTAATATAACAGATTTTGTTGTTGTTTATAATCAGCTATTGATGATTTTGAGGTACCCAA
Source organism: Pundamilia nyererei (assembly GCF_000239375.1). Taxonomy (NCBI): domain Eukaryota; kingdom Metazoa; phylum Chordata; class Actinopteri; order Cichliformes; family Cichlidae; genus Pundamilia; species Pundamilia nyererei. Next base: position 584,098 of record NW_005187668.1, on the reverse strand, counting down.
TCCTGTAAAGCTTTTGTTCAGTTGTTTTTATTATATACTTTTGATACAATAAACATTGATATCAGGATGTTTGAATTCACATGGCTAATTGGTAATGTATTTATTGGTAATTTATTTATTTTTTAATGTGTAGGTGCATTTAATTATCTTAAAGAGAATTTTTCCAACGCTCCAAGTCTGGACATGAGTAGTCCATCACTCTGCATGTTGGTGCGGCTCATGCTTGCCCAGGTACAGGAGTGTGTGTTTGAGCGCATCACCCTGACCACACAGGACACGCACTTTACCTCCCAGCTCCGGCTGGCACAGGAGGCTGCACGGGTGAGTAAATACATATGTGCTTTGTTTGTGTTATTACCCTTAATGCCCTATGTTTAACTGTATGCATGTGTGTTTTCTGTAGGTGTCAGATGTTTACTTGTTAGTGCAGCAGACTATGACACAGCCTTTGATGAAGGACTACGTGCCATTTTCATGGGTGTCCATGGTTCAGGTAAAATCTGAACACTTCCGCGCTCTCTCCCACTACTACGCTGCTGTTGCACTCTGCGACCACATGTGTAAGTACAAAATTTACTCAGATGTTCATTCATGTTCAGGGTGGCTGTAGCTCAGGTGGCAGAGCAGGTCAGCCACTAATCAGAAGGTCGGTGGTTCGATCCCAGGCTGCCTCCTGGCTGCATGCCAAATATCCTTGGGCAAGATACTAACCCCGTGTTTGCCTACTGGTGGTGGTCAGAGGGCCCGGTGGCGCCTGTGTCCGGCAGCCTCTCCTCTGTCAGTGCGCCCCAGGGCAGCTGTGGCTACAGTGTAGCTTGCTATCACCAGTGTGTGAATGTGTGTGTGAATGGGTGAATGACTGAATGTAGTGTAAAGCGCTTTGGGGTCCTATGGACTAGAAAAGTGCTATACAAATGCAGGCCATTTACCATTAGGGAGAGTTCATACTTCTTGTTTTGTAGATAACCTTCTGCCTTGGCTATATTTAATTTTGAATTAAAGCAGTACACTTGTGTCTTTAAAAAGTCTTAAAATCAAGTTGAAGCTTGTTACATACGTAAGACACTTTTTGCTGCTAATTTATAAACAGACTGTAATGTAATATTTTTTATCAAAGACTGACATTCTTGGTGGTGTGAGAGTGGTGTCAGACTGATCCAGCGGGCAGTGTGCGACGTTATCTTGTCTGTGCTTGTCATCTTGTCAGCAGTCTGTTAATGCCTAATGAGGCAAATTCATCAACAAAGCTGTTTTCCTCTGTCACCTATGGAGTACACCTCTGTCCTGTGTATCACCTATGCAGCATCAAAAGCACTGTGTTTTGAAGAAGAAAACTGACATTTCTAGTGATTTACCCAATAAACCTAACTTTATTGTATTCTTTTCCAGAGATAATGCTCACCTAATTAGCATTTCTAAACAGATCTTAGCTGTATATATTTTTCCATAGTGTTGGCAGGAGGGGAGGAAGAGGAGGAGGAAGCTGAGAAGGCCTTCCTTCAGTGCCATGCCAGTGTTCCTGCTGGGCCACAACTCAGCCAGGTTCTTCAAGATCCTGAAAAAAGACGAAAACTTGGTGAGTTTGTATTCATCACGTAGCTGCTATGAGCTGCGTTGTGCAAGCATCTTGAAAATGAACCAAAATGCTCATGTTATAACTTGAATAGTTATATTCCCATTCTTTGAAACCTTTATTTTTTTTAATAATAATTTCTGCTTACATGAAGGTAAGGCCCACCTGCGGCGTGCTGTAATCAGACATGAGGAGGCCATGCGTGTCCACAGTCTGTGCAAGATCCTGAGAAAGATGGATATCCTGCAGGATGTGCTCTCTGTCACACACAAACGTTCCCTGGACAAATACTCAGAGCTCGACCGAGAGGACGACTTTGATGAAATTGCAGAGGCCCCAGAGATACAGTGTGAGTGTCACGTATAATCGTAAAGTCAGTGATTACATTTTCTGTTTGATTAAATCATAGTGACTAACTGGCTTCTTTACCAGCTCATACCCACCAGAAACCAGACGTCATTCCACCCAACTTCTCCATAGTCAAGGTTACTGATATCTTCCAAAGACTGGTAAGTCCCACAGGGAAGAAATAATACACACTTGGCAGATACCTACCCAGGTTAGGTAACCATTAAAATTGTTTCCTGTTCTTATGCTCTAGGGTCCACTGTCAGTGTTCTGTGCGAGGGCTCGCTGGGGCCCGATGCGTGTGATCTGCCTGAATAAGAGAGAAGGAGGACTGGGGCTCACGCTCAGAGGAGACTCTCCTGTCCTGGTGGCTGGAGTGGTGCCTGGAGGCTGGGCAGAGGTGAGATATACCCTGCACATCTAGAAAAGATTCTGTGAGAAGAAAAGATCTTCTCTTGTATTCTTGTAGTCTTATTTCTATTCTATTTTTATCCTCTCAAAAGGAATTGATTTGCAGTTTGATTCTAAGATTTAAATATTTTAAGACCTGCTTTCCTGTCTACTTATTGTATTATTATGGGGTCTACCTTACAATATAAAGTGCCTTGAGGTGACTGTTGTGATTTGGCGCTGCATAAATACAGTTGAATTGAACTTGATTAAGTAGTTAACTGCAAAAAAGAGCCATTCATTTGTTATTTAGAAAAGAGTTGTGATGGACATGAAGGAGACAAAATGCAATACACTTCCTTCTTTTGTCTCCTGTGGGAATATATTGCGGGCCTGCATACTTGCATGGAAAAAATGAGGTCAAAACATGTAATTAAGATGAACTAATGATGTTACATGATGTGTTCAGGAGGCTGGCTTGAGGGAAGGAGACTACATAGTAGCAGTAGATGGAAAGGACTGTAAGTGGGCCAAACATGGTGAGGTGGTCCACATGCTGAAGAGCTGCAGTGACAGAGGGGTGGAGATCAGTGTGGTCACATTACACTCACATGATACACAGGTAAATATGTGTATGAGCTATGTAGGGTATTCATAAGCATGTAGATTTCAGATAAACTTCCTTCGTAGAGACGTAGAGAACAATAAATTGTTGCAAAGCTTTTTGGTGGCATTTATTTTTTGTTGTTTTCCATGGATGTCTAGCCCTTTTCCAGCATAAGCAGCATGAAAAGGCCGTGCTCAGTGACCTTTTTTCAGAATTTACCCTTCTGTCTCTCTGATGGATGCTTTTTACCCCTCACCTGTAAAATGCTGAAACAAGGGAATATGAGTGTTTGTCATTTGATTACATTTGAGCCATCTTTATACTAACCCAGTATTAGCCTGAAGGCTCAGGGCAATGCAATACTTTATTTTCAAACCTTTGAATCAAAACTGAAAGTCTCTTCTTTGATTCCTTAAATTGTGGAAATATCTGTGGGGTTTGTCTGCTGTTTCAGTGGTTGTGTACCTGTGTGTATGCTTTTTTGTTTCTTAGCAGGTGGAGAGGAGGGCAGTTATGCTGTCGCTGTGCAGCGACAAAGAAAACACTCGGCATCGTCTGCTGTCTGGGGCTAAAGGCCAGAGCTCCGCCTCTTTGCTGAACTGGAACAGGAAGAAAAAGAGGGAAGGCAGCACGATCACAAAAAGACTTGGAAGCGCTTTCAGTTTGTCGTTCGGAAGCATCCGAGACACTGAGGCCATGTACTAAGAGACGACTTCAGAAGAATCACTCAGGGAATAGCAGCGGAGCACACGGTACAAGTACAGCAGACACAAAGAAACAGCCTCTCCTGAGTTGAGGAGGTAGGTGATGATGCAAAGCTGGGACAAAGGAAAAGAAAAAACATGTATAGTCAAGGAACACGTGCTGTGCCAGGTTCTTCTTGCACACTCCAGCATATCTGACATCTTCGTCAGTTAATCATTGAAATGTGATGTTTATTACTTTTACCCATTGTACAAAAGTGAATTTGAAGTATCACAGAATTGTGTCCTGGCATCTTTCTAACAGAGACTGCGCAGTAGGGGAGTCGATAGTGGAAATATGTCTGTAATTTCTCACCTGAAGTCACTACTATGAAGGATCTGTTTGCAAATGAGCAGCACAATATGGCACTGCCCACATCCAAGATACCATGGCTTCACTTTTTGGGACTGTCTACATTGTACAGGCCTTGAACAGTGTCCCCAGTTCCTACACTGGGGTAACCTGACTTTGAATTTAAATTGCATGTTTAGGAAGAATGTGGTGGCAATGTATATAAAGTCAGTAAGTGTGTGAGTAAATAGATGCAAATTTTCCACAGGGCCTAGCAAAGTTACATTTGTAGAATTTCAATGAGCTTTATGTCATATAAGTGCAGTAGCTACAAAAATAAAAGCACAAAAGTATAAAGGGAGCAAAATAACAGAACTGAGGCTTCTTCTTAATTAATTTCAAGGCTTTACAAACATACATGCTTGCTGTGTTGAAGCTGACAGCTGTACAGTACCCTTCTTTATGGACACACTTTAAGTGTTCAAGCACTGTACAATTCTGCCTGATACAGCTGGCAAAGTTATTTGGTAAGAATAAAGAAACAAAACAGCTTCTGTCAGAGTGTAGTGGTTTACACAAATTACTTTGGGGTTGCGTCAGAAGAGATATCTGGTGTAAAAACCTGCCAATGTGGTGCTACCCACTGTGATGATCCCTTGTAAATACAGCTGAAAGTAGCTTCTCTAAATGTTAATAATCGTTGAAGAAGATAGAGCAGAATTAGCAAGGAAGTACAAAATTTCTTGTACTGTATTCTTGATGTGACTGAATAGACCAGCAGTCACCTGTGATTAACCACTGAAGGCCTCCAACGGTTAATCTGTTCACTTCTGACAGAAAGCACATTCAGTTTTTAATAGATTAGGATTAATTCAGCCAGTCAGTTCAACCTGGATTTATTACTAAAAGTGTCATGTTGGAATTAATCCTTAGATCATTTTTTTATGTTTAGTTTTATCATTTCTAGGTGACTAAAGCACTTGAACTTTGCTCTGTTTTCTAATGTAGTTTTAGTATTTTGAATGCACTGTGACAAATATTTTGTAAATGTAGTTTCAGGTTTTACAATAATGCCTATGATGTACTCACATTGAGAGGATGTGTGTTTGGATGTCAAATGTGATAGAGAGCGATCATGTAGGAAAAGCATGACATGAGGTGTGATTACATCAAAGTCCACTGTGTTTAACAATGTCCAGCCACTGTACTGTATGTTAGAAACAGCCAATGTTGCATCTGTAGTTGTAAGAGCTGTATTGAGAAAATGTTTCTTTCTTTAAATCAATGCTGTTTGAACTTTTTGTAAAATTTTGATACAACTTGAAGTAGCATTTTGTTCCAGCTCAAAATGAATGTTATTTGAGTTTGTCGTGTTCACTGTGACATGACGGTCCATAGTCATGAGTGTGGAAAGCATGAGGGGACAAGAGCAAAAATTAGTGTTTATCTGGGTCTTGTTTCGTCTAGAAAATCTTAAATATAGTTTTAAAAGGTCTGACAACTTCTTTCACAATGATGATATTCACATTCCTTTGAAAATGAGCAACTTTTGTGCCACTTTTGACAGTAAGAAGACTATTCGAGATGCGATACCATGATTCGTGCATCCACCAGAGTATGAATGTTAGATAGAAAGAAAACACTTAAGCATAGAAAAAATTGCTTGTATGAATAGACATGAACGAGGTACGTTGTATAAAGCACTTTGATTGCTCAGCTATAGTAGAAAAGCACTATATAACAACCAGTCCATTTAACATTTACTTTTCTCCACTTGTGTTAGCACAGAGATGCTAATTTCTTTCCTCTGTTCACTAACATCAACTACTCCAGTTTCTGGAACTGAGGTAACAGTTTCATTTTCTCCATCCTGTGTTTGAACATTCTTGATAACCCGTTTTTGACCCGAGGCTGCCAGATAATCTTTCCTCCATCCTGCTTTTGAAACATTTTTTAATTCCCTGTTGAGACACTGAGTTACCAAATATGCTTCTCTACATCCTATTTTTTCCATTACATTTCAGTTCACATTGTCAGCAGGTTTCCAGATACACTTTCCCTATTCTACTTGTTATATTTGTCTGCTTAATTTGTATTTGTTGAGCATTCTCCTGTACTGTGTTTAGCCCCAATAAAATTTAGCAATTACATGTTATGAAATATAGCATGTCTGTCTTCTGAGACATGCAGCTTGTGGGGATAGGTTAATTGGATAATCCAAATTGCCACTAGGTGTGAATGTGCGAGTGAATGTGAGTGTGAATGGTTGTCTGTCTCTGTGTGTTGGCCCTGCGACAGACTGGCGACCTGTCCAGGGTGTACCCCGCCTCTCGCCCTATGACAGCTGGGATAGGCTCCAGCACCCCCCGTGACCCTGAAAAGGATAAGCGGAAGTGAATGGATGGATGGATGTATGGGAAATATACTCACACCCCTTATCAGTTCAGGTGCTGTAGGAAACTGGTTCAAATGAAAGAACGTTGCTACAATCCAGCACCTGATTTCAGCTCTCTGTTTTCACAGCTTAAGCAAGGCCAGTGTCCATCTAGGCCACGATTTTCTTCCATCTTCCTTCACTCGAAAGCTAAATCTTTGTCAGAAAGTATTACTCAGTGGTCTTATCATTGCATTTCCGTTCTCTGCAAGCATTGTTGCATGCAGTTATGTGGTCAGATGTGTTTGATCAGTAGTGCTCTGACTACAAATGGAAACCAGATGGGATTTTCTGCAGTATGAGATCTTGTTCCTTTCCTTCAGATTACACATTTATATGCAGGAAATGCAGATTGCTCCTCAAGCAGTCTACCTATTGTTGATGAACCGCTGCTGCACGGCTTTGGTTTACTTGCACCCAATGTTGATAAGTTAAACTTCTGATGCTTTCAAATCCATAACACCCTGTTTCTTAGGGATCAAGCCATTTCAGACAGAAACCACTGAGAAACGTGACCACACACATCTCCACAGTTGCCCAACAGCACAATTACGTTGATACCCTTTTCCAGCTTCAATGGCAGTTTTTAGGGCCAGCTGCACTTTCAGCAAAACACTTAGCACTGCACAAATGCCAATCCAGCCAGGTTTATGGCAGAATGCGGTTCTACACCAAACGACCCAAGTTCAGTCAGAAAAGTTTCTTCTAGCCAACATCAGCTGTTTTCAAATATGTTCGGTAGTAATAGTGGCTCTTTTCCAGAGGCATAAATCATCAAGAGATCCATTTTCATTCACGTAGACAACCCAACCTTGTTTGACATAACCATCTTAGACAGAAGCAACTGCTGTCTTTGACTTAACATGACTAGATTTAGAAATTTGGTTCATTTCATCCCAAACCTGCTTTTCTGAATTTTCAGTCACTCCCTATTATGTGAATTAAAATGTGTACCATCAAAGTGTCACTACTCATTACAAGCCTTTAACATTAGATTCATTTCTCTTACTGTCTACATTTAACTTCCGATCCCCGATCCTAACGCGTCATTAGCATGTAGTCGGTATACAATCACAGCCACCCCGTGCAAATCCATTCTGCTTTCTTTGGGGATCTGCCAGGGCCAGAAGCCACTGCTGACTGTTGAAGAGACGCTGGCCTAACTTGTTTCGTTTGGAGTTAGTAAAAGTTGAGATTAAGTTAATAGAAATTCATTTTTTTCCTTGTCTGTACTTTTTTGTGTGATTATTAAGTAAGTCTTAAATTGGCTTCATAATTGTATTTACAGCTCCCAGCTTAAATTTAAGGTGTTGCAACCTGCAGATGCACTGCATTATTTTGCAATGACATAGATTTATGTCTGTTGACTATGTGTTTCTATCACTACAAAAACTTTGTTTATGGCATTAGAAAAATAGATTTGAACTCTTTGAAAATACTTTTTAAATCTTTTTATTGTGATTAGACCCAAATACTTTTTTTGTTATGTCCTCTCTGGCTTTCCGTGTGTGTGTGTGTGTGTGTGTGTGCATTTGAGTAAATGCTTGGAATTGACTGTTTTTAAGAGAAATGAATTTGTGTTTTTGCCTGAATATGTGACCATCCCTAATACTGCATTTGGGGATTTGCACAGTACTTTTTTCCTTAAATAAATACAATAAAAGTGAATAATGACCTGCTGCCATTCTTACTGTTGCATTTACTGTAACACATGCAGTAGCACGCATCATAGAACCATGATGCATTGAGCCACAGCTTTTAATCTTTGAATTCAGCTGTTTTCAGTCTCATAGGGGGTCGTGTGATTGGTGGTCTTTCCCTTAAAATATAAAGCACCTTAAAGTTACTGTTGTGAATTGGAGCTGTAAAATTAATCTGTACATTCAAATGCATTGTTTCATACAACTCAATAAATATCAGCAAATACAAAGTGCTCCTATGCAGTGTAGCGCAGTCTGCTGAGTATTCTCTTTAGTATCACTTATCAAACTCCACCTTTACACAGCTGTATTCTGGCTGGAGGGTTTGAAACCAGCCACAAAGGCTTATGTAATATCTGCTCTTATACTACAGGGTAAAGTTGGGTACATCCACAAAGCATACCAAACCTCAGAAGCAGCAGCACAGGTTACCTGCCCACAGCTTACATGTAAAGAAAGTAAATCTAGTAAAGCTAAAACAATTTTGTACATGACTCATTTCTACTTTCAGTTATTTCTAAATTCTGCACCAGAGCCTTTGGTGCCTCACTTGCAAAGTTCCACTTTAGGCCCAGAATATATGTTTATG
>NW_005187668.1:569492-575297 GCF_000239375.1 Pundamilia nyererei | reverse complement strand
TTTATGTCATTTTATGCAGAGACTGCCCACCTCTGCTGCACTGTTGTTAAGGGTGTTATTATGGAAGTTTCTGATAAATCCATCAGTGTTATGTGTCAAAAGGAAGGACACACGTGAAATGTTTCCATCACTGTTAAAAAAATAAATAAAATCTGTCATAAATATTTGGTTAATGTGAACTCTAACGTACAGTAACAGTTGTATGGAATGATACCACACTGATCATTAATAAGTGGTCAGTCACAATCCAGGCTGTGAAGACTTTCCTGTTTGCCTCAGTATTGTGTTTAAAGTTTTTCTTCTGGTTAGAACGCTGACTATATAAACAGGTTACAGTTTTGAAGATGATTTATTACTTAATTGGATTCCTATGAACAATGTTCTTCTGCTTACATCACAGTCTGATATGAAGAACAAGACAAAGTGAGAACTATTTATTATAGAAGTGCTCACTTCAACATTATTTTCCCATTGAGGCAAACTGACAACACACAAGATGTGTAGTAAATATTGAGAGAAGCTGTTTGTGCTTCTTTAAGTTCTTTTTTCTGTAATTCACAGCTGCTGCTGGAGACTGCACACACAGAGCAAGAAGCAGCTATATCCCACTGGAGCGTGCTGAGCAAAGAAGCTTGGATATCTTTGCGACTGTACACGGAGACCAACAGTTCCTCAGCAGGCTGTTTGGTGGCAACTTCAGTCCATCTCAGGAACCCGTGGAAGGGTTTGCAGGCCCCAAACCGCTCTGCTCCAGCTCTGCTATGACTGACATGTGCTTGAATTCTGCAGGGTGGTGGTTAAACATCTCCACCAATCGGTAAGTCTCCCGTCTCTGGGTGCCGTAGAAGAGCTGCACCTGGTTAGCCAAACACTGAGCCTGCTGGACGGTCTGTGGAGATGAGGGACAGATGTTGAGGCCTTAAATACACATCAGGTGTGACACACTACATCCGCTGCATCGCTGTATTTGTGAATCTCTCAAGAACATAAAACCTCTGAAGTCTATTCATATAGGCTCGTATGTGGACTTACTATGAACTTGGGATCCATCTCTGCTGTCATGAGCACGATGCCCTTCTCCTCCTTCAGGTCTGGGTAGTGGTATAGGATCAGCTGACTGGGAGCATTCTCACCCAGCGTCTGCACACAGACACCATCAGGTAATTTACCGTGATAAACTCAAAGTGGAATTACGAGAGTTTGGGCAAAGTTGCTGTTACTGTAAATAGCCAAGCATGAACAGATCAACTCATTTCCAAAAAACGTAATTGCTAATTTCAAAAATGTAAAAAAACTAAATAAAGACTCTCTTTCCATCTTTTATGGTTAAAAATACCAAAGGAAAGGAAGGAATGACTCTGTAAAGCCTAGTTTCACAAGCTCCGGAATCCAGAGAGTAATGACCTTTCCCAGAAGCATGTCAAGGTGTTGTAAGTCTGAAGCACTTTACCTGGACGTTGATGAGGGAGGTGAAGTGGAGCTCGTGTCGGGACCACTGACCCACAAAGAACTCGTAACCCTCTTTCTGAGGCAAAGCGTAAAGGAACTGAGATGAAGGAGAAACAGAGAAAAGTCACCGAGGTGACGACTTAGAAAAAGAGGGAAAAAAATTGGGCTGCCTGAAAACAGAATAACAGCATCATGAAAGTCTTGATGATCAGATGGTTAATGAATAATCACAGGTATGACCATTTAAAGTCTAGTACTTTGCAGCTATTCAGCCAAACTTTGTTGCTGCTTTTGAAATACCCATCAATCACTTTCTGCAGCTTTTTTTTCTTATCTTCAGTATTTTTATTCCTTCGCTCCGAACTTTGGTCAGTGTTGCTGTTATTAAAGTGTTCAGAAATAACGTTGGCTTAGCTTCCAGAGCTTGCAGCATTGATCTTACCATTGGGCAGGACTGTGATCTGCTGAAAATCATCTCATAGATCTGTGTCTGCAAATACAAGAGAGGAGAGAATATTAGATCATTATGAACAGTGCTTATCCCAATTTAATCTGCAACTATAAATGTTATCTTAATGGCATCATTGCAGTGTTAGAGTGTTATTATCAGTCAATACCAAACTGCACAGAAAAGCCCCAAAGAAAAAAAAATCTGCAATTTAAATGTGTAGATGAGTCAAAAACAAACATTCTAGGAAAGCAAGCACTTTATTTTTTTCCTGTGTTATTACTGACACCATGTCAAAGGAACTCTCTGCATCACTGCACAGCTTGTCCTTCTGCTTGTACATCATATATGAGTTAGCATTACCTAAATAGCAATGAGACCACAGACTGTATATAAAATATCATCTTGCCCTGTCAGACAGCAGATCATCTTCCTCCATCTCACCAAACATCCTTCATTACATCCATGACTCTTCTCTCTTTTCTTCCTGCTCTGCACACGTCCAAACCATCTCAGCTTTGTCTCCAAACATGATCTGTCCCTCTTATGCACTTGTTTCCAATCTTGTCCATCCTGGTCACTCCAAGTGAATCTCTGCCTCCTGTCTTTAGTTCGACCATCACAGCTGGTCTCACTCCCATCTTGTAAACCTTCCCTTGCTCATGTCCTTCTGTCACAAATCACCACTTGCGCTCGTCTCCACCCAGTCCTGCACCACAACTCACATACTTCTCTATCACTGCTGACCACCTCATGCAGTACCATCGAATTTTTTTTTTTAAGTATTTGTATAAAATGTCACATCATAAAAATTAAACCCGATGCTAAATTTACAAAAACCTGCATTCTCTTGCATGGACAGCAGGGGGTGATTCCTCCTACTTGGTTTGGTTGTGAGGAAGAACATGGCTCTCAGCTTTGTCACTCTGTGACCTAAGTAAACACTTTTTTGGTCAGTCTGTGGTCTCAGCTCCTATTTACAAGTTATGCTAAATAAAGCACAAAGTTCATTTTGGAAATTGAGCTCATTATTAGAATCAGAAAGACAGAAAAATTACGCTACGTTCATTGGCCAATTAGTTAATCACAACTGTTTAGCCAATGAGCATGTTGTGTCACTTTATTTCTCTGTCACATCCGGTGTTTAAAAGCACATCTTTTCATCAAAGCTCACTGAACCATCAGATTTACTCTAAAGACTAATAGACAAAAACAAACAATCAGAAAGCCACCAAATATGAATATTATTTTCACATTTAAATCCAAGCAAAAAATAAAGGAGATAAAAACATAAAGCTCACTGGGATGATGGCGCTGACTGTATCCTTGGTAGAATAATACTTCATCCAAAGCTGAGAGAAAAACAGGAAAGGTGAAAACAGTTTCAAAAGGTTTCTATACAGAGAGTCTGAGGCTGATGTGCACAGGCCAATCCCACACAATCACCTCTGCAATCTCCTCGCCTGTCTTGTCCTTGATCATCTCCAAGTTGAGGATGGAGCCCAAAGTCTAAAGAAAACACATCACAGTCTGAGACAACAGCAGAAGGGGAAAGTGACTTGAGAACCTCACTGTAATCACTTAAGTTGCTAACCAGCTACTGCAGTCACTCACAGCTTGCAAGGAAGATGCTAATGTGCCTGCAGACACTTGTGCGCTACATGCCAAGTGATGTAAAACAGTGGAAAGTGCGATGTAAACCAGAAACAGAGACAATTCACCTTCAAAATAAAAGCTGCAGCTTTTAAAATGCTGTTAGAGCAGTTAGACATAACTCTTAAATTGAATGCGAACTGTCTCAGTATTCCATTTGTGTCCTATTCAAGATCCACTGCTGCCAACTGAGGCCTAAACCTCTTCTATCTTTAGCTTACCTTATTCTTTGTAAAACCTCCTGATGTTGCGTCACCAGCTGCCATATTGTCCCTTTTTTCCAGCTGCAAAGATTTCCACAGCAAAAAGGAAATTCACTGACTACAACCAGACCATCCTAATGCAAACCAGTTACACACATCTGAATAAAATTGTCTACGCAACAACACAATTGTTAACAAGTGGTTGTTAGAAACGAAACAGTTTCTAACTAGTCCATTGTCTCATCATGTTGTTCAGTTGTGAGCCCCGCTGATACTCCACCTCCTGCTCCATAAATCGGACAAACTCTGCCTGCTTCGAGTGTCCCAGCACTTCCTTATTGGCTTCATGCCTTTTCTCCAGTCGGGTCTTGTACTCCTGCGGTTTGGCACTACAGAGGATTCAGACAAAGTCAGTGTAAAAACAAATTAACTAACTAGCTATCTGTGTTTAATATCACTATTCTATCATGACTGTAACTGTACACATCATTATCATCTGATCACAGTTATTATTATCTTCAGGAACTTTTGATGAAAACATTAAAACAACCAATAAGTCAACGGTAACAGTGGAGAGTGGTTGTAGTTATACTATAATCCATTTTCGTGGCTTTATAATGATAACATAATGAAACAAGTAAACTGTTAAAAGCAGAAATTCATTCACTATCTTCCACTGGGTACTATTCCAACAACTCTCAAAGTAAACAAATGATAAAAGATTCACATTACATTTATGAAATGAATTCAATGGATATTTTTAATATTTATATATATTTCATATATACTACATGCTGGATTTCTCCTGCATTTTCACACGCCGACCCATTATAGTTTAACAATAGATATTCATATTAAAAACATATCAATAAATAATATTAGACAACTTCACTGTGGGTGAAATCTTTGAAGAGATACTCCGTATACCTCAGCGTTAATGTGAAACTGTAAACGACGGGAAACCTATCGTTTGTAAGGGGGTTGTGGTGGTGTGTGGCTGGTGGCTGACCTGCGCAGTTTCTGGATCTTGTCCTGGTACTTGCTGTAGTACGGATTCTCCTCTAGCTCGGGCTCCTTCCGCACCGAGAAGGCTCGGAACTGGACCGGGACCAGCCCGGGGATCAGCGTCCTGATGCCAGTGGCCCTGACCGCTAACATCCCCCGGTACAAACATGACATTTGCACCATTGCGGCCGCCATCTTTCCATCGTTCCCGTCCCACATCTATAATACTCCGGCGGAGAGAACGGTTTACATATTGGTTCCGCTAAAAAAACAACAAAAAAAAAAACAACAACAAACAGTTATCGCAAATAAAGTATCGACTTGTTTCAACATGTTTGTACTTGGACTACCCATTTACACCACAATAACAAAGTCATGTTTTTTAGTAGCAAAATATGACTTTTTACACAGAGAGAGCGAGAGAGAGAAAATTACAACTTCGTGTTCATAAAATGTGTAAATAAAGTAAAACTAAGTACAATTAAATGAAAAATTAATAGTTCCTTTAAAATTCATCTTCAAATATATATAGGTATAACAATTGGGAAGATAAGATAAGATGAAGGCAATCCATGCGGGTTTGTGTACATTTTTACAATGCTTGTATCTCTAGGCAGATGATCTCAGAGATAAGTGGACGCCTGCAATTTCCATCCTTATGTTACAGCCATTCCCTTAAAAGCTGGAGGATTATTCTCGTTATGTATCTCCAAATGTATCAAACAGCAGTGGTGAAAGATGAACTGCTGAATCCTCTGTAGTGCCAGTTCTGACACACTGTAACCTGTAGAGGTCACTGTTTACTTTCAATAAAAACTTCAGTGTTTTCACTATACATCAAAGCAGCCTTTGTTATATTAATGCCCTCACTTACTGAAGACTATCAGCTATATAATAAACTGCTCCAACTCCGAAGAGTCACTTACAGCTCTGACTTCCCTCACTGTCTGTAAATACAACACACACACACATTATCTATTTGTGTGTGTGTGTGTGTGTGTGTGTGTGTGTGTGTGTGTGTGTGTGTGTGTGTGTGTGTGTGTGTGT
>NW_005187668.1:563080-569472 GCF_000239375.1 Pundamilia nyererei | reverse complement strand
TGTGTGTGTGTGTGTGTGTGTGTGTGTGTGTGTGTGTGTGTGTGTGTGTGTGTGTGTGTGTGTGTGTATTATGCTGGCTGTAAATTTAATGAGATGTGTGTTTCCATGGTGACTGTCTGAGTGCTCCTGTGTTTACTTTCCACAGCCAATCATTTTTCAATCACTAATCAATAAACAAAGCAGTTGGGAGCAGTTCACAGCAGATGATTATGGCATTCGTGGTTGTGAGGTTATGTGTTCATGTGTAGCAGATGCTGCATAACATATATAAGAGACAACACTATTAAGGAGGTTAGCTCATTTAAATAAGAGATGATGACTTCTGAAGATTTTTTTGTCTGCAGGACAAGTTTTTATTGATTGATCCAAGACAATGTTGCTGAACGTCTTTAGGGGAAACTGTATGTATACAGTTTATGCACACAGCACATGTGTTTAGCGCTGCTAGAAGTGAACTTGGTATGTGTTGTTGGTGTGTTGTGATTTTACAGAAAGGCAAGAAGCAGAGGTAACGATCACCACCTCCTTTAAAAGAAGAAAAATGCATGTTTGCCACTGTTTAAATACCTTATTAAAACACAATATTTAATGACTTTGCGCTATCTCTCAATATTTTATGTATGCTATGTATCTTGCAACTTTCTGCTCTCTGCATAGACTCCTTTGCCTGAAGAATTGTAAAATATTCTTATTTCTATAGTTGTTATTAAAATCTTCACTATTATTATTTCATTAGTCAATGAAGAGTGTTGGTGGATTTAATTTTTTCCCTTTAGTAAAAGTAGCGTTGCAAGTCTATGTAAAGTCCTCAGCATGTACCCCAGCACATGTAACTTAAAGCATTAAAGGTAAAAGTACTTATTCTGCAGAAAAATGTTTCCCATTAGTCTTACACGGGTTAATATTACTGTTGCAAATGTGTAAGGATGGTCTTATTTTAAATGTTTTATATAATTTGTTTTATCTACAGTATGAATTCAATTCTATAAAATGTTATTTTAGTGGTATGGGTGACCTGTATTATGTATAAAAGTGGTGAATTAATGAATTCAGATAAACAAACCTACAAATTGATTATTAAAACATATCAATAACATTTTAAATCTACAGAATGACACATTAACTGTCAATATCTGCAGTGGGATTAAAAATATTAAAGAAAACTGATGGTGGTGTATTTGCAAAACAACTGTGCAAAACAACGTAATAAAATTCCTCTCTACATTTCGGGCAAGGTCATTACAGAAAATTTATTTATTTAGATGATTAATCACAGAATAAGTTTGCTTGGTTACTTTTTAGCTGCTAGGTCTGTTTTCACACACATGCAATGTGCAGTCTCTCATATGCAAACTGTAGCTGATCTCAGAACAGTGAAAGCAGAATCAGGACAAGCTGCTCTTTTGCTAAACCAACAAGAGGTTTATCCACAAGAGCACGCACAAGCAACCAGAAAATGCTGCTGGCCTCTAATGAAAACGACATAGTCAAGCAGAGTCAAGCTAGCTTCTAACTGCAGCCATTAGTTACTAGAAGGAAGTCTGCAAAGAGGCAACGTGAGATGTTTTATGTGACAGAACATTGTTTGAGATGTAAAATTGAGATTGATGAGATCTCTTTCAATAAAAAGGTTTTTTTTTTTTTACTTTTTTTTTTTTTTTACTGAGCAAGCACTGTTGTATATGAAAACTGCAATCTAGATGGCATCAAACTGTCAGGAACACACATAAAAAAACATCTAAAATTGCATATTGAGTTGTACATGGAATATTTTCACCTCGTTAACAAGCAGCCTGCAAGTCTTTAGTGTTTTCTGCTGTGCTTTTATTCAAAGACTTAACAATAAAAGGGTTTTAAAGTAAGAACAAATCTTGGAGAAAAGGCCGTTTTTGGCAGTGTTGACTTAATTTTTTAGGTCTGTGAATAAATACAGTCACTCACTGTGCTGTCATGCACAGAGAGTGGCACTTCCTCCTTTCTCACTGACCTACTGCTCTCCTCCGCCTCCTCGTCTCTTGGTCTCTCTTGCTCTCTTTGTTATGGGGGTCCTGCATGGAAGATGTATATTTTATGTGCAGCTCTGGAGGCTTTTACCATTAATTATAGAGAAACACTAAGCTCTCCATTTGCCGGACAGATGTTATTTTTTACTTAAGGAGAGAAAGGGGACTGTTCCATAATTCAGAGGTAATCCCGCTCACCAGAGAACAAATAAATAAATGAATAAATAAAGAAAGAAAAAGCAAAAACCACAAACATTTGGTACTCTGCTCCTGCGTGCTCAACACAGCAGCATGCACAGATTTCCTCCACGGTGTTCCACCTTTAAGTGCCTTCTGCGTAATAAATATGGAACAGCTGCTCCATCATTTCATTTTTTATTCAACCTCGAAGTATTTCTGAAAATCACAAACACACACACACACACACACACACATTGTTGCAACATTTTTGAGCTTCAGAACAACGGTTGGATAAAGATGCCAAAGTGGAATTATTTGTTTCAAATCCAGACAATAATATAAATAATAATAAAGCAAAAACAAACAAACAAAAACACTCAGTCAGATATGGCACTATCTGTTGTTTGATATAGCAACTGACATATAAGACAAGTTTCTGCTGTCAGAACCTGTGACACTACCACAGGTACACTGAGAAACAGAGATTATAGGCAAACGTGATAATTCAGTCTTATTTACTCGCAACAGGAACAAAACAGATGTGTAGGTCTACAGTTTGCAAAAATATACCTTTTAAATAATGGTCGTTTTTTAATACCACAAAGATTTGTCAAGCGTTGGGTTTTCGGCTGGTCGAACGAACATGCGACATACGGTGTTGGACTTTTTGCTTCAGTATTTCCATCAATAGTAATTTAGTTTGTCCCATTTTGTATATATGAACCTATTAACAGGCTAATTGAAAAATGCAAATGACATGATTGATGTAAGTGTTTTAAAGAACCTTATTTCCAGCAGCTCATGAGGGGGCTCAGTCATTATAAAACTAATTATTAATAAAATGCAGCTCTGTGATAGCTACATCATTAAATCAAAAGCACAATAACTGAGTTTTTCTTTTTTTAATAATACAGACTGTTTCCTCATTACAATAAAACAATATATGAGAAACAAGAGTACATTTGAATGTTTTTTAAATGCATCAACAAAATAAAAGTAAGCCAAAAAAATAAATAAATAAATAAAAATAAATAAATAACAGAAGTCAAATGTACTTTTTTTTAAAAAGTGGATCTTAAAAAAAAACTACATATAACAAGAAATAGTTAAAGGGGGCATTGCTTCATCAGCTGCTTGACGTGTTGCTGGGTGTCACGTTCATTTGAGCAGTTTTGCAAATATGGCACCTCATTGAGACTGAGCCTTTGCTGGATATGTGAGATCAAGAGTCTGAGACAATGTGTCCAAAGTGATCATGGGCTGGATTCACACGCTGAAGTGGTCTCACAGGCAGAATCTTGGAGTCCATGATACATGACACTGATTATTTTCCCCAATACCCTGGAATGAGCCACTACTCTGAGGCATGAAATGTGAATCAGAAAATAAATGTCACCACTGCAGAAACTAAATAATACTGTTTTTATATGATACATTTATATCGTGGGTTTTTAGGCAAAAATACATCAAAAACATCTCATGTGGGGTTTTCTGGTAGTTTTGTGTAAAACGTGATGAGATGGGGTCTCCTCATTATACGAAGAGCAGTTCAGCAGACTCAGAGTTAAACAGTAGAAGAATCATTTACTGTGGGAACTTATGCATCTTTGCAGGTCATATTATCACCCCACCTCTGAGGCTGCGCTCGACCACTGGGAGCATTTTTATATATCAGAAAATATTCTGCTCATCCCCTCATTCACATAAGATACTTTCTAATCCTATCATCTCTGTCATCTGATGAGACAGGTGACAAAGATGGTTTTGCCAGGGACACCAACAGGATGTCACAGAGCAGAATGCCTAAGCTTGACCTCTTGAGAGTTGTCCAATAGAAAGCTTTTCCAGCTTTCTGCCAACTCAGTGTCAGTAATGCATAAACAAGCATGGACTCCTGTAAATAACAAATTGGTAAACAAATCTTAAAATGCTTGACTTGTGAGGCTTTCATTCAGAGAATTTTATTTCAGGATACTCTAATGCATATTGAATTGTGTTGAAGAAGTTGCCTGATAAACACTCCTCTGTGTCAGGGGCTGATGAGATGGAGATATTATACAAATTTGGGATTCATCAAACCGTTTAATCCCGGATTAAATCACAGGCATGAAGTACAGCTCCTGCTTTTAGCTTTTTTTATTCAGATGCTAATCCAGGCTTAAAAATGTTGCCCGTGAAACCTGAAGTATCATTGTTTGATTTAATGATGCAGAAATATTAAGGAATCATCTGAAAAAAATCTACATATACTGAACATGTGATTTTGTTATTCACTGAGACTTTCTTTATGTAAGGAAGTGTGAATTAAATTTATGGGCATCAAAAAAGACAAGCAAATAAATAAACAAAGAAAGACTGGAAAGGTCAGCAAAAAGGATGATTATTTTTCCCCCATATATTATTAAAAATGATCCAGCTGCACGTTATATTTGTGATATTTTCACGTGCTCTCTTGGCGGTCGGGCTGAGTGCACGACGTGTGCGATGAGGTTTCATTTCAAACCTTAGGGTTTTCAGGGTCTTGGGACTACTCACTTACCCTCCCTCTGGAAAGCTGAAATCGCACCCCTGGGCCGGGAGATGACCCTTATCCACACCTCCTGCACACACACACACACACACACGCACGGTTAAGCACTCACTCACACACACTCTCAGTGAAAAAAAGGGTCGCACTTGGCAGAGGAATCCCATGGTTTTAGAGCGGGATCCCATTAAAAGTGCATGAGTGTGTCTGTCTAGGAATCAAGACACCCGCTCTGCTGCTGCTCAGCCGATAGCTCTGTACCTGTGTATGTGTGTGTGTGAGTGTGTGTGTGTGTGTTATTTATTCATGTACGTGGTTATTAGAACATCTTGTGGCAGGCATCACTCAGTCGTACCGGTTGTATCTAGAATGAAGCAAAGGAGAGCAGGTAGCTGTTTTATCTCTGGGTCTCAGGTCTTCATAAGATCATTAACTCGACCTCCGACCTCTGCAAGCACAGTCTGCACAACTTCAAGTCAGGTTCCAGGACAGGAAACAATATACTCACGCTTGGAGGTGAGGAGCTTAGTGCATGAGTTTCATGTCGTGTTTCTGTCGCACTGACTGGTTTTCGCTGTCAGACTGTAGCTTTGTTGACCTCGAAACCTGAAATGCAACATTTTGTAATTTTGTGAAATGTGTAACAGAAACAGAGACATGGGAGGAACATTTAAAGAACAAGAGATCTGAAAAAGAGATTTCCCACCAAGATTCTAACAGAACATTTTGTCAGGTTTAGTTCGGTTTCTTGTTCCTACCTGTAATGCTGTCGTCCTTCACTTACCTAACCAAGGCTGGATACACACTGTCCATTTATTTGGTTCTGAAAGTGAGTTTAAACATGACGTCATATAAGTAATTATATTCACTGACATGACATTTGATACAATGATGATCCAGTAAAGTGAACATAAGAAATAATATGTGCACAAAATTATGAAAACATGCATAATTATGTGTATAAATGAAGATAAAAAAATCGAATTATTTCAGCACAGATTAAGTCAGAAGCTCTCCTTTTTCAAGAACGATGCAAATATTACTTTTTGTGCACGTGGACATGTTGAACTTATATTACCTTCATTCACATCAGCCATAAAATGCAGCTTTCCAGCTCTTCTTTGCGGCAGTCTTGCAGCCCTTGCGATTAAAACAAACAAACAAACAAACAAAACACACACACACACACACACACACACACACACACACACACACACACACACACACACACACACGTGAACAGCAAAAGTCACGCTCACAGTCCGGCTTTGTTTGTCTCCTCTAGACGTTCAGCCTGTCTTCTCTCGCACCTTCGCGCTCGCTCTGAGCACAGCGCTGCGCTGATGCTCGTAGGAGCGCCGAGCAGAAGCTGCGGCAGGCTGCTGCGCTCACAGCCAGCAGGCGGCGCTGCACGCACGTTAAACAGGAGCAGCTGCGAGCCCACAGAAGAGGCCGAAGAACAGCAGCCGAGACTGGAGAGGTCAGAGTGAATGAGAAACGGACGAAGCCCAGTTTACATTTACACCTCTATTATTATTATTATTATTATTATTATTATTATTATTATTATTATTATTATTATTATTATAGGCCAGTGACTGGAGAAACTGCTGAGCTTCTATTAAAAAAACAAACAAAAAAAAACAGTTGCACTTATTCCCCTTGTTTCAGCCCTCAGTCTT
>NW_005187668.1:555447-562174 GCF_000239375.1 Pundamilia nyererei | reverse complement strand
ATAATAATAATAATAATAATAATAATAATAATAATAATAATAATAATAATAGTGTGCTGAAATATCATAATAGCATAAATATCATTGAATGAGACAAAATGACCTGTTCCTAACTAATATATAACTAATTTAAAACATTAATAAATTGCATATTGCCTGCAGATGACGACCTTTAAAACGACTAATTAATGCTCAATAAAGAACATCTTATTAAAAGTGATTGTGAGCAGATAGATTTTGAGGCAGAAATCTTTCATATCTAAGATTATTAAAGGTGCATTGTAAAAGTTTTCCACCATTAGCTGTTCTGTAGATCAATGTGAGCACACTAAATAACTGTGATTGATCTGATTAAGAAACCAAGGGATCCTGCTGTCATTGCCCCGGGTCATTTGTCCCAGTACTTCGTGATGCTTAGTCTCTTGTGTCTTGCTTTTAGTTTTCCTTTTGTTGTCTCATCCTCTGTAGTTTAGCTCAGCTGTGTCTTGTTTTTGCATCTGTCTGTAGTGCTGCCCTTCCATTAGTCCCTCACAGAGCTTTATGTTTCAGTAGTTTATAGTTTTCACTTTCCCCTTTTGCCCTTTAAGTTCTGCAAACAGTCAATAAACAGGTCGCTTTTAGTTCAGTCCACTCTGTCTCCACATGACCGCATTTGTATCCTCCACTAGCAAGGAAGAAGACGATACAGACTGCAGTGATTACCTTATTCCTAAATCTGACTTTGGAAATGTTTTGTGAGGAAGGAAATGTAGTGTACGCTGCATACCAAGGATAAATAAATCAATTTTGTTACCTTTAATTGTTTTGTGACCTTTGAGACACCAGGAGAGAGAAACTTTGAGGAAAGAGAAATGGTGGAATGACAAAGTGATAGTTTCTGATTCTGAGGACTCCTGCTCATGAACAGCCAGTGCCAGACTTTGTCTTTTCCTCCTGTATCTCCGTAAATGTCTGATGTGTGTGTGTCTGTGTGCGTGTCCCACTCTGTGCATATCCACAGTGCGTGCTGATTCAGCTCGTTATCTGATGGAACCGTAGACAGAATGAGTTTAAATCTCACCATTGCCGCAAGCTCTCAAAGTGCCTCATCTACTTTTTGCTCTCTCTCTCTGCACACATCAGACTTCACAGGTGCACACTTACTGTGAAGCAAGACTACACCACATATCACAAAAATATGAAGCAAAATGTTGTTTTATTAAAAGCTTTGTGTGGCTTTAAACTACTTTTAGAAGCAGCTCAGACTTAGAGTGAGAGAAGCTGGTGAAACTGAGGACTAAGGTCTTGTTTCAATACCACAGGTGTCAATATGCAGATATCATCCTCTGATTTCAGACTTTCAGTAATATAGCCTTTCGTCTGCTCCTATTCACACATTATTAAGGGTTATTGATAATTTCAGGCAATTTGGAGCTTTATGTTCAGCGTCTGGACCATGCTGAGGCTGCATGCAGTTTTATAGGCCAAAGAAAACTGGTTAATCTTAGATGGGACATGCACCAACTGTTGAAAAAAGTCACAGTCCCCGAACTACCGTTTTAACTATGGCCTATAGTTGGGTTCAAAATTAAGCAGGCTTTAGAGGCTGTTTAAATAATTAAAATCTAAAATAAAAAGGAATAATTTTAGAAAATTTTAGAAAAATCTGGTTGTTTAGTCCAAGGGTGTCAAGCTCAGCTAGTTTGATTCCCAAGTGGGCAAGACAAGCAAAACTATTGCATGATGCCCTATACAAAAATTGTTTTTTCTTTTAGTTTAAAAATGTGCAGTGAAATTTCAGCAGAATGATTTTTTTTCTCCGCCAGTCTACTGTCATTACTGTATGGTTGGAAATCAAAATAAAAGCTGGCAAAGCTCTTTGGCTCAACCGTCTTGCTTCAGCGTGGTATGACAGGCTGTGGACAATGTCTTTGTCAGTAGGAATGCTGGAACACTTTCACACCTCACACTCAGGTGAAATAACCAATTTGGACAGCCCCTCTCATAACACATCTATTCTTAACAATCTCCAACACAATGCTTCCTTGGTGCAAAACACAGTAACAGATTCAAAAACTGCGCCTGATTTCACCTCAGTTTTCACACACTGCAAAGGCATACGGCGGACCGGTTTCGAACCTTTACCGACCAGGTTATGGCACATCGCTCGCATGATTGACAGCTTTGGCTTAGTTGGAATATTTGGTGACAAAGTAAAAAGTATTGTAAAAAAAAGTGTAAAATATCCACATGCTCTAACATGAAAATAATTTAATCAACAAACCTTTATTAGTATCATTTATAAATGATATAAATGATGATCATATAAAAGCAACTACAGCTTAAAAAATAAGGATGGCACTGCATGTAAAAGGAACTTGGTATTTAACACATCCACAGTAAAGGTTTAGGGCAATCACTCTCAAATACGGATAATCCTGAAGTAAAAACTGACAAATTTTTCATCCAACCCCTCTGGGTAATTTGAGCTCATGGTCTGTTAAATCTACACTGGTGTAATAGTCAGGATAATCTGTCTGTAATAGGTGGATTACAGTAGGTTAGGGAGTTTGGACTCTTTGGGAGAGCACCCCTTTGGATATAAAGTCTAATTCATTAATCAACTAATGCCCATTCATGGCCTGCTTAGAGACAGTCACAGCAGAGCTCTGAGAACTGATGCTTCAGCCCTCTATAATTATTATCCTCAGAAGTTAATTTCAGATGGTAAAGCTGGTGCTCTATACTTTTAATTTTCTTAGACTAAAATCGAAGAATATTAGCCCACCTTTCATTGCTTTCTGGACTTCCTACTCTCTAGTTTTGTTTAGCAAATTTTACTTACACAGGATATGAGGATCAATCTACATTTGTTACTCTGGAGTATTTGGTCCAGCAGGACATAAAGTATGTGAGGAGTTGTAGGCCATTTAGTTCCATTCAAGTATACATGGACTCAACAGCAAGTCATGTGGAAAAATTCATGAATTTGATTGTTTTTGTCAATGACAGTCTGTCTCCCTCCCTTAACCACAACTGGGTGAGGGTTGGGGGGGAATGTTAGACAGTGGTTAGGCATAGATAAAAGTTTTGTTTGTGTGATTGGGTCAATTAGACTTGCATTAGAAAGGCCTTTGTGTGCTTAACTGAGAAGAAATATCTATCTATCTCTATATCAGTACCATGTATGCTAAGTATGTATGCCGACTCTAATGAGTCGTCTCCAGAAACAGAAAGGATGGTATGACTAGCCACGCGAGCAATACATTTATTAGGTTTCTTTATCTCTGAAGATTATCACAATTTGCACGATTCCTTTTGCACATTACACATCCACCTTACAAGTGAAAGCTTGTGAGAAGACACAAAACCATTTGAGGTTACAGCAGGAAGGACATCTTCTGTACAAAACCTACCAAACAGGCAGACATGTTCTACCTGCTCATGTTTTGCAGGGTATTTAAAAGTAGAATAGAAGGGAGAGCCTTCAGTTTCCAGGCCCCTCTTCTGTGGAAGCTCCCAATTTGGGTTTGGGAGATATACACCCTCTCTACTTTAAAGATTAGGCTTAAAACTTTCTTTTATATTAAACAATAGAGTTAAGGCTTGATCAGGCAACTCTGAATTTCCCCTTAGTGATGTTGCAATAGGTCTAGGCTGTGTACAGATGTATTGTGTGTTTCTTCTTCACTCTTGTCTTCCACACTGTGTTGTTTGACCTGTCTCATTCCCTTAGCTGCATCCTCACCCTCCCCAACCAGGGCCAGTCATCTGCCCCTCGCTGACCATGGTTCTGCTGGAGGCTTCATCCAGTTAAGAGGGAGTTTTTTCTTCCCACTGTCATATGGGGTCATCTGATTGTTGAGGTTTTCTTTGTATTACTATAGAGACTTTACCTGACAGTATAAAGTGACTTGTGATGATTTAACGCTATTTAAATAAAACTGCAGTGAATTAAATTAGTACAATGCCTGAGTTGTTATATTCTCTTTTTACATTGCTGTTTATGGAATGTAGATATTTACTTTTGTTTTTCTGACTTTAGTCCCTTTTCGAGTGACTTCCAGACCTCTGTAGGAGTTTGGCATGTTATCACTGTCCACACAGGGACACACAGGTACAGTGATAACAAGCAAACTCCACACAGGAAGGCAGCAGCCAGGGTTTGAACCAGGAATTGTGAGGCAACAGTCCTATCCACTGTAAGACATGCATGGACTCGAACAGTTCAAGGAACAACAGAGAGGTGGTTTTATTTGTGCCAGGATGAGTTTTGGTGGTCGAATCTGTGATAGACACACAGAACCTGTGTCTCAGTCCTCCTCCTCCTCTCATATGGGCACGTAACGCTCCCTCTGTGGGCGTCACAGGTCCGGTGTGAAATGCACGCAAACATTTAAATATTTCAGACAGTACTTTCGCTTGGCAGCCAACCAGTCAGCCAGGCAACACATGCTCTGAGAGACAGACAGCAGCGACAGTTTCATAAATAGTCGATGAGGAATGAGCGGCCCCTCCTTGCCACAACCTGTCAACAGCCCACAATGATTTATTGATTTCTACATTTGTCACATACAATGACAAACTTAGCATCTCTGTGTTTTGTCCTTCTCTTTTTCCCCTCTCTTCTTTTTCTTTCCTTATTTCTGGTCTGAAAAGCAAACAGAGAGGGCAAATCGCCATGTGAAAGCGAGTTCAGTGTCTGTAGTCAAGGATCTTCAGTTCTCTGCTTGACAGCAAATATACAGACGAGCCTTTTTTCTTTTGTCTTTCCATTCTTCCTCCTTTTATTCCTTACACTCTTTTCCTCTCTACCTATTTCTTCCTTTGTAATTTCCTTTCTTGATTCTTTCTTCCTTTACCCTCCTTTCCTAATTGTTGTTGTCTTCCTTGAGATGCCTGTGTCATCTTTAATTTTCATTCTTTAAATGTCCTTTCTTTCTTGCCCACATTTTCTGTTTCCAATCCCTCATTTTTGCTTTTTATTTCTGCCAGCAACCTCTGTTTTTTCTTTCTTGCTTTAGCCTTCTTTCCATTTTTCTAATTGTTCTTATTTTTCTACAGCTCTTCATTCATGCCTCTTTTTTCAGTCTTCTAACCTTTTCTCATCTTCTCCTTTTTCCTTTCCCTGATCTGATTTTTCAGTGCTATTCTTTCTTTCCTTTCATTTTTAATTATTTTCTTTTTCTTGATGCCTTCTTCCTGTAGCTCCATTTCCCCTACTTGATAAAGAAGTTTTTAATGAGACCCTTGGTTGAAATTTCCTTTCCTTTTGTTTCCTTTTAGTTTCTTTCCAAGGATTCCTTTCTCTTCTTCTTATTTCCACGCTTCCTTTTCTCTGCCTGTTTTTCCTTTCCATCCAACAATTTCCTTTAGCTTGTCTTCCTTCATTCAGTCCTTTTCTTTCTTTTTCCTTTTTTTTGCTTTCTTTCATTCCATTTTCTCCAAACCAAATCAAAATAGTTGAAAATTCAAGTCAGTTTTATTTATATAACTCCAAATTACAACAGTTACCTCAAGACACTTAATTTACTTCTAATGATTTTACTGATGTGACTGCTGTTAACAATCACTTTGACATAATTTTACATCATTCTCACCACAAAGTTCTCAAATAACCAGTGCATTCCCGCCTCATAGGTGTTTCTCATTGTGTTTGTGTAAACTTTCAATGTAGTTTCGACACATATTTTTCTACTGAAGATATTTATTACTGTGTTGATGCATTTCTCATCTGAACCTCATAACTCATCAACACAGTTTGTATTTTATGTTTTTTACAGTTTGCACAGCTCTCTCACATTCCTGAATACTGTCAGTTAGTCTTTTCAATCAAATTACTTTAAACTTCTTTTGTAATCCATTATGTTACCAAAGGTATTCACTCGTCTGCCTTCACAGGCATAATATAAACTTGAGTGACATTCCATTCTTAATCCATAGTGTTAAATATGATGTTGGCCCACCCTTTGCAACTGTAACAGCTTCAAATCTTCTGGGAAGACTTTCCACAAGGTTTAGGAGTGTGTTTATGGGAATTTTCCACAATTCTTCCAGAAGTGCTTTTGTGAGGTCAGACACTGATGTTGGACACGAAGTTCTGGCTCACCGTCTCCTCTCTAATTCATCCCCAAAGTCATCTGTTTGATTTTAGGAGTCTGTGGAGGTCATACAACTTCCACACCAAACTCACTAATCCATGTCTTTATGAACCTTGGTGTGCAGTCATATTAGAAGAGGAAGGGACCATCTCCAAACTGATCTCACTGTAACTCAAACAAGCCCACACCATAATCCCCAAACTTTAAATTTGGCACAAGGCAGTCAGATAAGAACTGTTCTCCTGGCAACCACCAAACGCAGACTCATCCATCAGAGCCCAAGTCAGAGAAGCATAATTTGTCACTCCAGAGAACATGTCTCCACTACTCTAGATTCAGTGGCTACTTGCTTTACACCACCGCATCTGAAGCTTTGCATTGCAGTTGGAGGCTTGAATGCAGCTGCTCAGCCATGGAAACCCATTCCATGAAGCTCTCTGCACACTGTTCTTTAGCTAATCTGAAGGCCACATGAAGTTTGGAGGGTTGTAGCAATTGATTCTCAGAAAGCTCAGAAAGCTCAGAAAGCTTCCTGTCTGACAGACGCCAAGTGGTCAGACAGGGCAGCATCACCTCATCCCCCATCACACTGAACACTGGTGCTCCACAGGGGTGTGTACTGAGCCCTCTCCTGTACTCACTCTACA
>NW_005187668.1:552318-555427 GCF_000239375.1 Pundamilia nyererei | reverse complement strand
TGATCATTTTGCTCAGAACAAGGGTCACATGACCCGCAAAGCACCCTTTTTTATGTGAGCATGTACAGAGCCTGAAGCAGAAAGAAAGCTGATAACAACCATTGTGATACCTCTTCTCTCCAACTGGGTTGAGTCAAGCAAGCTAAAGCAAAGGAAGCCTGGCGCTGTTGAACGCCCCCACTGGACGTGCATGGGGTTGCTCTGACTGTATAACTGAAGACATGACATTACTATTGGCTAACAACTTGTAATTGACAGGATATTTACCAACGAGAAAATCTTATACCATCCTATTTTCTGACTCTAATAAAAAGTAACTAAATAAACTTCCTGTTTTATTCACCATTACTTTAAACTAGGGATGTGTGCGTTACTAGTCAACACAAGAAACACTAGTCTTGTTAAATAACTGATTCTAATTTTATTAATTCGCAAACAGCAGTTACCTTTTGGTTCACATATATTACAATCCAAACGCAACACCAGACAGGTTAAGCCCCTCCCTCTCTCATTGGCAATGATAGCAGCCATGCCAACTGTTATGCTGTACTATGATAAAGAAAAAGATCAGAAGGTTTGGCTCTGTCAGACTGATCCAACGGTACCACACAACCAAAGGGATGCATAATCACCATCTGCACAGAAACTTGGATAATAAACCACTTAACCGCACTCAGTAAACTTATCTGACTATGTGCAATTTTAAATACAAAGTAAATGGTAAATAGACTGGTTCTTATACAGCGCTTTTCTACTCTACCTGAACACTCAAAGCGTGTTACACAACTTGCCTCATTCACTTCTTCATAGAAGCAATTTTTTCTATGCCTTTTTTACCAACTGCTTTCTAGCTAACATTCACACACATTCATACCCCAGCAGACGCATCGAAAAGCAATTAGTATGTTGTGCAAGGATATTTGGCATGCACAGTGACATGCAAAATGTGATTAATGGTTTCACATACATCCTAAAGACACGTACAATATTTGCATTCCCTATTTTAAATTTTGTCGAACTGACTGTTCTCGGTTTTCTGTGGGGTTTTTTTTGTCTTTTAACCTATAATAGTTAACACTTACACATGAAACACCTGGTTCGACAAGCCCTGACGAATGAGGACATCTGGCGTAAAAACTTGTGTCAAATCAACAATGTAGATCCAATGTAGGCAGCAACTGAAAGACTAGCAGACAATGCAGTTGCATGCAATGCATGTATGTGCAGTAATGTAAACTGAGGCAAATTTGGTAGTCATTTGTATTGGTGTCACATGACGGCTGACTCCAATAGAGGTGAATACGCATTTAGTGTGGGTTAAAATATTAGAACTTCAGTAAAAAAACATCTATTTCATTATGTATAGTGTAAACCTACAAGCTGGGGTAAGAAATGGAGGACAAGCTTATTAATACCATTGAGGTTGCAGGAGCTACAGTGTGTGGCTCAACTTTGCTTTTAGATAGAGAAAGGAAAAAAGGGAGGCATCTTTCATGAAAATGAGCCAAATTACAGGACTTCATGGTAACTATTATATATTGTACATATATTTATTAGTTTCAGATGTAGCCATTCTTGTATTTGCTGGTTTGTGTTGTTGTGTTTGCACATTTCTGTTGCTTGTGGGGCTCGCACACAAGAATTTCACTCGCATGTGCTGTGCCAGTGTGCCTGCACATGCGATGTGACAATAAAAGTGATTTGATTTGGTTTGATTTGATTTGAAGCTCTGTGCACTGTGCACCTCAGCATCTGCTGACCCTGATCTGTGATTTTACATGGCCTATCACTGACTTCCTGAGGTTGACCCATTCGTCCAAAAATGTTTGCAGAAGCAGTCTGCATAGGTGCTTAAGACCAAAGTGTGTAAAAACATATCCTTCACACAAACTGTCACTATGAGGCATAATGGATACATCCTTTTATGTAGTTTGTACTAATTTCTAAACTCGACCATCCAAAAGACGTAGCAGAAACTGAGACTCATCAGACCTGACAACAACTTCACAGCCGTCTAGTGTCCAGGTTTGGTAAGGCCATGTGAATCGTGGCCTCAGTTCTCCACTGACAGAATTGGTTCCAGATGTGGTTGTCTCCTGCTGTAACCCGTCTGCTTAAAGGCTTGATGTGTTGTGCTGTTTGTGTGATTTAAGTTACTTTTGCCTGTCTTTGAGCTTAAAACAGTCTCCTCTATCCTCTGCCATCAACAAGACAGTTTTGTCAAGAGAACTCACTGAACATTTTCTCTTCCTTAAACCATTTTTGTATACCCCCAAGATGATTGTGCAGTAAAATCACAGAAGATCAACAAGTTTTTGAAATACCCAAAACAGCCCCTCTGACACCAACAACCAAAGTCAGTTAAAATCTCGCTATCTCTTTTCTACTCGGTTTGAACTTCAACCATTCCCATATGCCTAAGTACACAGACTCTCTGTGATTGGCTGATCACATATTTGTGTTAACAAGCAGTTAACCAGTGCACCTATCAAAGTGGCAGGTGAGTGTATAATTAGCACAAATTGGTACAGCAATGCATTAAAAGAAAACAATGTTTTGACAGTGAGAAGGGTTCAAACCTCTTCCTTCCCTCTTCTGCCCATAGTTGCATTAATATGACAACAACATTTTGAGAGAAACCACCTGAGATGCCAATCCAATTTGTCATTGCTCCGTACAGAAGTGTTCCTGGTCCTTTTATCTCCTACAAAAACAGTTTTTCTAAAACATTATTAATCTCTCCTGAACTGTTACCAAACTCTAGTCACATGTTCTTTAGGTTTTTCTAGTCTCACATTCATTGAGTGCTCTCAGGTATACCTTACTGACTCTTATATCTTTTTTACTCACCCCCAATCTCCACCTGTACGTCTTCTCTGTCCATCCATCCCTCTACGTCCCCTGTCCCCTGCTTTTAGAGCCTCTCTGAGCGCTGGCAGCCTGTCGATGAGAAGCATTGGTTTGCAGCCGGCCCAGTCGATGACCCTGACAGTGTGCAGTTATCGTTCTAATTAAGATGCCACACTTGAGTTAAACCGTGGCATTAGGATTTGATGGGGAATTGATCAGGGTGTCAGAGGCGGAGTGAGACAGAGAGAGATAGGGGGGG
>NW_005187668.1:542163-552298 GCF_000239375.1 Pundamilia nyererei | reverse complement strand
GGGAGACATGGTGAGAGAGAAAGAGATGGTGGGGGGATGTAAGACATAAGGAGGGTGGGGGGTAAGCTGATAAATGGATAAGCAGATGTACTTTATCCACTCCTGCCATGTCTTTATAGCTGAGGAATGAAGCTCAGATTAGATAATATTACATATTACAGTGTGAGAATGTCAGTGCCAGCTTTGATCTCCCATAGTTCTCCCTGTGATGGAGTATCCTGTATGTTTGTGGAGTCAAGAGGAGGAGCAGGGCGAAGGTTAAGATAATCCTTGATAACACTTGATTGCCCAGTCAATATCTTCAATGACAGGAGCTGAGTGTGTCTGTGTGTGTGTTTGCAACCTCTGAAAGCTTTGGCAGGGTCTTACTGCTTCTCCCTCTTGACTTTTCAGCTGAACCACCACACACTCAAATGACGTGGCTTCACAGTGAACATCAACAGTAAGAATGCAAGCTGTTTGCAAACAACACGCGGTGGCACACATTAGAAACGGTGAGTGTATGATTACCTGCAGCGGAACAGCTGCGGGCCAGCATGCATGCATGTGCCGCAGATAAATATGAATGAGCCGCAGATAGGCTTCATGCATTAAAGTGGGTGCGGCCATGCATATTCACTTGGCTCACTGCACACATTCACATGCATTTTAGACACATTCTCACACAGGACTTTACAAACAACTCTGCATGCACTACACAGCGGGCAGGAGAGAGCGGTCGCCGGGCAAATTAGAGGTCGGCTCAAAAGTTTTTGTACATGTCAGAGCTGCGAGAATACGTTTGCCTGCAAGCATCAGGCAAGTTTGTTAAGAAAGCACGTCAAACACATATGCAAGAAGAACAAAAACCAAACAAGCAAAAAAACACACGCAAGTTATATTTAAAGGAGCAGTCTCCTGAGAAATGAAGCCAATGCGGTTGCTGTTCCTCTAATATGAGCAGATTTGGGTATTTTAGACTCATGCATTAAAAAGCATGTTAAGAAGCAAGAGCTTAATAATAATAAAGATTAAATACAAAACTGCATTAATGCTTAGTGAATCAAAAGAGGTGTGTCATGTGTCATTTTGGCCCTGCCTCAGATTTATATAGTTTGTTTCTTTTGATACACTCATGTAGTGAACTGAAAGTATTAAGGTATCATAAATCAATGTGACTATAAGAGTCAGTTGCAGCAGCAGTGGTATCATGGTTATCAGAAAGAAATTCGTGTGATTGAGCCACATTTATCCCTCAGCTGTATTATCATGGCCCTGGGTGCGAGTGTGTGGGTGTGTGTTCACTTGTGTTTGTGTCAGGTCCGGTTAATCACACGTCTTTTTCTGAGCAGCTGTTAGAAGCAGACAGCACTCTGAGGTCAGCCGTGTGTCAGGTGTCATTCATGCTTTTTGTCACTGACTGAGGACTTCGTCCTTCAAGTGCTTCATGTCACTCTCCCATTTCCACTCAGACACGAGCGTTATCAGGACAGTCATAAGGTAAAGCTCACAACACAGTCCAGTCCAGATGTGGACTGACACCTCACAGGCAAGCAATGCTTCCTAGTGTATTTTTCCTGCTCTTGTGTTCTCATACCATGTACTGAGCTAAAAGCAAACTTACCTTTCATTTGATACTGAATAGTGGGTAGTTTGTTGTGATGTGATTTACTTTCAGCGTGTTCTGCAGGCACAGAGGCTACTCTTTTCTATCATTCTACTCTTCATCAGCACTCTTAGCATCTAAAATAGGACCAAACTTCCAACTTAGTCCTCTTAAAAGTCTGCAGAGTGTTGCATCAACTCACTTTGCTTATATGCTCATTTGTTGTTGGTATTATTGTAGGATCTTTATTCTACAATATAAAGTTGTTGTGATTTGGTGCTATATAAATCAGAATGAATATAATTAAACTGAACAGCAAAGAAAATGCCTTTTATAAAAGTTTGACAATAATTCAAAAATTCAATAATTCATTTCCAGCTTGTTGCCTTTACAGTTGGAAAGAGTCCTTGTTTCACTTCCATTGTTGACTTTAGAAGTTTGATCGATTATTAAACACCACAGATGGTCCTGTCCATGGCAATGGCACACATAAAGGCAGCATCCTGTGGCCACAGGACAGGAAAAAAAAATCAGCAAATGCTGAAAGAATATGAAAAAAAGTCAAAGGTGTTGATCAGGCCTCCAAGGCAACCAGTCACCAATATTATCAAGTGTCCTCAGTATGACTGATTAAAAAATGCCCTGTCCATATTCCAGAGGACAGAAAGATTTCGCTACCACAGTCCTGGTCTTAGACACCTTTTTAACAGATAAATATTTCAAAGAATGATACCAGAAAAATGCATTAGAAAGTCATGACTTGTTTTTTTTTTTGAGAGCTGATGTTCATTTTAAATGGACTTTGATCCAGGTAGATTTTCAATTGCTCTCCTGGAAGCTGGAAGCTAATCTCAGCTCACACCCTCGTTGTGTCACCACCAGTTATTTGACCTTTATGGTCACTGAGACAATATTAGACAGCCAGCAGAGACTTCATGAAAGTGTGTGGCCAACTAGCAGTCTGGCACATAGACTGTAAAACTGCAAGACAGCTTTACAGAAGGTAAAGATGGAGTAACAATGTGACCTCTCATCTTGTCTACAAGGCTTTTATAACCAACCTGACAAAGAAATGCTGTTTAAATTGAAAATGTTCTCAATAACATTTAAGAACCTCAAGGCTATTCCATTCATTGATTACCACTGACAATGATCATTTACATAAGTATGGGAATGTTCAAGGTTAGTTCATGCTAAAATGATTTTCTGAGACCGTTTCAGGTAGTCTTCAAGAAAATAATGCATTTCCTATACAGAATCAAGGTCCATGCATGCTCGTCTCCATGCTCTCCTCCCCTCTCTCTCTGATGACAGAAAAAAAGCTATTGACTAACCATCAAATCTCCTATCTGCACGGTTGGCCATTTTTCCTTGTCTCAGCACTCCACACCTCCTCCATTATAGCTCATAATCTCATCTGAACAGGCAAATGACCCTCTGAGACATACAGAGCAAGAGAGAGGCAGGAAGAGAGTGTGAGGGTAAGAGAGAGAGAATGAGCAAAATATAAGCATACACTCTAAAAAGTAATTCAGAGGCTTAGTAAATATCACAATAAATATAAGTTAGATGAGCCTGATAAAATCTATGGATATCCTTTTAGTAATTATTTGAGTTTGATAAGTTGAAATAAATGTCTAAAATGTTAACGTATGTGTTTGTGTTAAATTAAGGTATTTATTTACATTTATCTCAGACAAAAAAAATTCAGTATGTGGTTCACAGAATACCTTCTTTGCATGTACTTAATATTTTTTGTTTAAAATTGAATCAAAATATTTGAGAAATAGGTATCTATACTCATCAGTATCTTGTACTATCATTAATTATCCAAATCAATATTATTTATTGTCAGCAACTACAACTGAAAAGTGTAAGTAAAACACGATAACGTAGAGTAATTGACTACCGTGAGCCTTTTCCATTGTTTTGTTCATTTTGTTTTTTAAATACTCTGAGCTTTTGTGTTTGCTCATGTTTAACATGTGGTCATTTTTCATACATGTATTATGAAACACACAACTACATATTCGTTTGTTTGGTTTTTCAGACTTAGAATACCAGTGAAATACAATAACATTCATATCTGAATTCTAGGGGGCGATCGTGGCTCAAGAGTTGGCAGCTTGTCTTGTAATCGGAAGGTTGCTGGTTTGAGCTCCGACAGTCTTGGTCGCCTACTGGTTGCCTACTGCCCACCTACTGGTGGTCAGAGGGCCTGGTAGCGCCAGTGTCCGGTAGCCTCGCCTCTGTCTGTGCGCCACGCTGCCAGGCAATGTTATTCAATTGATCACTGTGGCAATGTAGCATGCCATCACCAATGTGTGTGTGAATGACTGAATGATTCACACACACATTCAGGATGATTGAATGTAGTGTAAAGCACTTTGGGGTCCATAGGGACTAAGTAAAGCGCTATACAAATACAGGCCATTTATCATATTTAATATTAAGTACAATTTTGATTACATTCAGTTTACAATATTAAGTAAATGGAACAAAATTTTGGATTAACTGACCATCTATATTTCAGTTACATTGACCAAGCATGTCAGTGTTATTTACTCAATTTTTTCATGTTTGTGTAACAACTACAATTATTAATTTCAACTTAATATGTTTAAGCTTAAGTTATTCAATTGATCAAGTATATTGAACAGATTTGACTGGTTTCCAATCTGCTCAATATTTTTAAGTGTAAAAGTGTTGCCTCAAAAATTTTAAGTAAATGTCAGTTTTAGTTTTTGGAGTGTAGCCCGGTTTAAATAACACCCACCTTCCTGACAGAAGCCAGGTCGGAAGGATAAAAAGACATGGAACATAACTAAGAGGGGAGTGTGTCTGTCCCTCTCGAAGAAAGTACGGATTTGTGAAAAAATTGCAAATATTTCTTTAATTAAAACAATATTTAAATTTAAAATGTTTGAACTATGATTTGAAGGATAAACCTGGGGTCATCAGTGACAGCAGATATGCCATTAATAAGTCAGATACATTATCGGGAGGAGCTGATGTGGAGGTGGGCTGTATAGTGGCTTGCAAACACACAGCAACAGTGGGTAGGCTAAAGATGCTTAAATAGGGTACTATATATGAACTTTATCAGTTTGTGCCAAGCATACTTGCTTAGCATACCCATGGTATCTGTGGCTAAGAAAGTAAAACGGGTCATCTACTAATCAGAAGGTTGGTGGTTTGATCCCTGGCTGCTCCAGTCTACATGCCCAAATTATCCTTGGCAAGATAGTGAACCATGAGTGGCTTGTTTCAATGTTAAAAAGAAATTACTTGGACATAAAAAAAGTACTTGAATGGGTGGATGAGATATATTGTGTAAAGTGATTTTAGTGCTCAAATTGAGTAGAAATGCGGCATATAAGATCCAGTCTATTTACCATTAGCACGCCAGATAATGCGGCTGGCATTAAGATGAGCTCTTCTGCCTTCCCTGTGCTCGGTCTGCCTGAACTCAGACTCTGCTGCCATATGATCAACACTAAACGTGTCCAGTCACACTTCTGTAGCTACACATTGACAAAAATGGCAACATCTAGGTGTACTTACAGAAACCCTAACCAAAAATCTGACCTTAACCTAAACATTACCTCTACAATTGTTTGATGCATCAGTAATACCCCCCTGAGAGCAACTATATTTCTCTAACCACATAAACTAAAAGTATTGGTAACTAGATAGCAGTGTTAGGGTATTTGTGTGCATCACTAGAAAGGAGTTTATGAATGCATTACCCAGAGTTTTATTCTCAGCAGCTGCTTTGACATCTTTTAGACTTCTAGTCCTAAAACAATCTGGCTTTCCCACATTTGTTTTTTTCTTCCACTTTTCCTTTCTGGCCTGTATCACTGCTACCTCAGTTAAAACAATCTACCTGCCACTCTCCATGTTTCTCTCATTGGGTGGCTAACCACTGCTACCGCCCTCTCTGCCTCAGCTTACCATTGATCATTAGTGACAGTGATGTCTCTACCGCACTCACTGTGATGTCCTGGCTGCTGTCCACCCAGGACCGTTCCTGACCCCAACGGCATCAGTGCCCACCAGTTACCGTGACAATTACATCCCGAGCTTGTCATTGGTCCGGTCTGCCTGCCTGCTCTGACTCGCCTTCTGGTGGCAGCCATAACTCCTGCCAAACGAGCCTTATGATCCCTTGCCTCCTACGCCCTTTATGGGTGCTTGGGGAGACAATGGGGCGATACAGACTCCCCCTCACCCCCCCAGTCTCTCTGAACTGTATTTCTCTTGTCACCCCTACCACCCCTCTTTCCTTTCATCACACATATATATGGCTGAAAGTGGTATGTCACCCCCATACCACCCACCCCCCATTCTCAGCTGCTCAGTGATGGATGGAGAGACTGAGGAATTAACCTTGGCTTTATGGGGACTCCTGTGCCACTCTCCACTGCTGTCTGAGATCCCCGTTTGCCTCTTTGCCTCTTTCCTCTCGATCACGTTCTTTCTGTCTTCCTGTGTGTGCATGTGAAGGGTTTCTCCCGGCAAACGTCCCATGAACAGGGCAAATGATGCATTCTGAGAATTGCCTCCAAATGAGCAGTGATTTGTCTCCCCTCAACTGGAAGCAGTTAGTTAAACAGAGAGAGAGTCTCAAATATACGTTTAACATGAGACAATGAGGCACAAATGTGACCGCGATCATAAATTTGCAAATTGGGAAATTTTTTTCCATCGGTTGTCTCAAAAACAAGATTTGTGCCTTTCCTTCACTACTCCCACCACACAAACAGCTGACACATGATACTGAAAAAATAAATACGTTAGTGAAAATCAATACAATTTTTCATCCTGTCTGAAAACATACAGGAAACCACTGTGTCTGACAACTATCTGTTGGAAATTTTGCTGTTTGTTTGTGTTACGGGTCCCAAGGATGAAGACCACGATGACAAATATGTTACCTGTAAAAGCAGGTGAAGAGCGGAGTAAGGAAGACATGATGCATCTTTGTTTTCCTCTAGAATGTGTCTGAGGAAGCAGCGGAAGGTGGGCTCCACTTACTGCACCCTGAAACCCTGGAGCAACCACCAACGTTCCGCCCTCACTGCTTTCTAACATAAAATGACTCCCTTTTCATGGGTTTCTTTTCTTTTAAAGTAACTGAAAAGGAGTACATATAGTAAGGAAAACTGTCCCATAACTGTCCCGGTGTTTTATACCAAATAATATTAATGTGGCCATTCCCTCACTGGGATGCCACATTTGTGTTGATTAAGTTATGCTGATGTGAAAGTTGTCTGTCAAACTAAACAACTAGATGACTGTAGCTGATAAGGTTTGTCTCACTTTGTCATGGAAATGGGAGCAAAGCAATTTAAGAGAGTAGATACTGATGTAACTTTGACTGCTATTAAAACAACAAACTAAAAAAAAATGCAGTTGTACAACATTTTTAATGATGGTTTCACATTTTTACAGCCTGTCATTCCTCTGAAAACACCCGCATAGGTTCACCCAATAGATTTCGTTGTGCAAGCTGTTTTTCTTACCAAACGTTAAATTTCACATTTAAGCAACCTCCACAGTCTCGCATGTAAAATGCAAGCCTCTATACCCTGGAAATCTTCAATAGAGCTTTGTAATTAGTTTAATGTTGTAGAAGAATATATTCACTATAGCCTGTACGGTACAGAACATTTTCCTGGTGCCTTTTTGGGCTTCAGTCTTTGATTTTGTAAATTACTTCCCCTATTACAGTCCAGATTGATAAAGCGTTTATGCACTGACTTGAATGACAAGTCACTACGATACGAGCATGCAATTGATTTGGTTTTGCAATCAAAGCTAGATCAAGGCTTCAAACACAGAAGCCTGTAACCCAGTGGGAGATCTATAAGTGACTTCTTCCATGTTTTATATACAGACTATAATTTAAACTCAAACAGCTATTTTTTTTCCTTCACCCTAACAATATACAACAGTTTTTGTCACCAAACCTTATTAAATAGTGATAGCAAGAAAATGTGAACATCCCCTGACTTTCTCCCGAGGACCAGTCGTGATAAAATGTGATGTATTGAGCTTTCTCACTCACTATGTGTTAATAGACCTCTCTGCATTGAATGATTACTTGTTATTAATCTCTGACTCTCTCTCCTTCACAGCATGTCTCTTGTCCTGATTGTTGGGTTTTCCTCTGTATGTATTATTGTAGGGTCGACGTTAATATATGAAGCTCCTTGAGGCAACTGATGTCTGAACTACGCTGTACTAAACCATGTTTTGATGCAGTCAGTTTTCCCAGAACATCATCATCACCACAGTTGGATATGCCTTTGACACCAACAGGGTGACATATCACACAAAGCCACTGACCCCGCTCTTAACCCCACTCTTTTGCCCCTCTGATGTCCCTCTCACCAACACCTCACCCCCAGCCAATTCCAGGTAGTGATGGGGGGGCGAAAGGGGGGCGGAGTGGAGAATGACAGGAGAGAGAAAGTGAGGGAGGCGGGGTTGATGGAGGTTAATAGTGCATCTCTCTTTACCGGCTGTAAAGTGTCCAGACACTCTGTTACTGCTCTGGAACCAGGTCAATCGTGTACGTCCCTTTGTATTAAAGCTCAGAGGTGACAGACAGCCAGAGAGGCAGGGTGAGGAGGAGGGAGGCAACTGCCCTGGTAGTTCAGTCCCAATACAACAAATGGTAGAAATGCTTAGCTAATCAAGAAAAAGACATCTGGTTAAGTAAGTGTGTATAAGTAAAACTTATTAAAAAACCCCCCACAAAATTCTAATGGTGTTAAAAATGTTTGAATAGTGCATCAATATCTGTAGCGTATCATCTACGTGTGTGTGTATGTGTGTTTCTGTGCTTCTAGTGCAAATACACGTTTGCGGACAATATACTCTTGAGTTCCAGTTAAAGCCTCCGTCTCAGTGCAACTTCTGTTATATAAGGATTCATACAATGAACTATATCTGGACGCAAAGAAATTGGATTTTGCTCAAATTGCTCTCAGATCATAAAAAAACAGACATGTCAGCATTCGCATTGCCCTCTTATGGGAATCATGCATACCCTGGACACACTCGGGCGTAGAGGGGAACACACTAGTGCAGAAAAAATGAAGATAAATGTAAAGCAGATACAATCGGAACTAAATGAAAGTACAGTTACATGAAATTCAAAATCAAGACCGCTGAACTCTCTCAGACCTCTGAAGACCTCAAATTCATTATGCAAGTTTTAATCAATAGGAGTATCGACTTTCCTTCCCACTGTCATATGTTTGGAGACAGCTTCTCATTTAATGGTTTTTCTTTATTTTCATGACTGTTTACGATGTAGATTCTCACTGAAGGCAACAAAACTATGAATGAACACATATTGAATTATGTAGTAAAGAAAAGAGTGTGAAATAACTCAAAACATGTTTTATTTTTATACAGTGTTGAAGCAGTTCCCAGAGATGCTGAGCACTTGTTGGCCCTTTTGACTTCACTCTGCGGTCCATCTCATCCCAAACCATCTCGATTGGGCTTAGGTCAGGTGACTGTGGAGGCCAGGCCATCTGGTGCAGCACTCCATCACTCTCCTTCTTGGTCAAATAAACCTTACACAGCCTGGAGGTGTGTTTGGGGTCATTGTCCTGTTGAAAAATAAATGATGGTCCAACTAAACACAAACCGGATGGGATTGCATGTCGCTGCTGGATGCTGTGGTAGCCATGCCGGTTCAGTGTGACTTTAATTTTGAATAAATCTGCAACAGTGTTGCCAGCAAAGCACCCCCACACTATCACACCTCCTCCTCCATGCTTCATGTATGTAGAGACCATCCGTTCACCTTTTTTGCTTCGCAAAAAGACATGATGAGTGGAACCAAAGATCTCAAATTTGGCCTCATCAGACCAAAGCACAGATTTCCACTGGTCTAATGTTCATTCATTGTGTTTCTTGGCACCCAAAAATCTTTTCTGCTTGTTCCTTTTCCTTAGTAGTGGTTTCTTAGCAGCTATTTGACCTTATTTGCACAGTCTCCTCTGAACAGTTAATGTAGAAATGTGTCTGCTACTGGAACTTTGTGTGGCATATCTCTAATCTGAGGTGCTGTTAACTTGCGATTTCTGAGGCGGATGACTTTTGTCCTCAGCAGCAGAGGTGACTCTTGGTCTTCCTTTTCTTCCTTTCCTTTAGTATGGATAATAAAGGGAAATGACTAAATGAGAAGGTGTGTCTTTTGACTGGGAGTGTAGTTCTTGGTTGATATAAGGCAAAAAATATAGGCACTCTAAGACAAAATGAAAAATATGAAATGCTATGCTATA
Source organism: Pundamilia nyererei (assembly GCF_000239375.1). Taxonomy (NCBI): domain Eukaryota; kingdom Metazoa; phylum Chordata; class Actinopteri; order Cichliformes; family Cichlidae; genus Pundamilia; species Pundamilia nyererei. The sequence goes on along the minus strand of NW_005187668.1, from coordinate 542,404 downwards.
ATGTTTGCATGCTAACTTGCATATAAAGATAAGCTATGGATGTTGGAAAAGATTTACCACTTTTTAGGTTGCTAACCTTCACATAGTTAATAAGCACTGAACAAAATACTTTTTTAAATGATGTTTAAATCCTCCATTATTACAAATTACCCCAAGGATAAAGTTGTGAATAAATGTACTAAATTTCAACTGTAGGAAAAACATCCAAAGTTATGACAATTAATCATTGAACCATATATAT
>NW_005187668.1:534395-540739 GCF_000239375.1 Pundamilia nyererei | reverse complement strand
ACACACACACACACACACACACACACACACACACACGGGCGGAGATTTCTACTAAACAACTGCACAGTGGCTTTACATGCTAAAACCACAACAACCAAGCAGATTAATTAATGTCACAGATTAGCATTGAAATAATTTACTTTTTAAAAATAATCAGTCTGTTATGTTTACTATCTTTTATTGTTGTGTTTACCTGTTTGTCACCAAAAAAAGGAATACCAAATACATTTACAACATTATTGTCTCCCTCCTGACTCCTGGGTATGTGTCTAGTGTAATGTATCCAGTCCTCTGGTTGTGTCAGTCAGGTCAGCATGAGGCAGAGAGGGGAGTCTTTACATTGTACATTTACAAGTATTTTCATTACTTTGTGTCAGAATAAGCAGGGTCTGCTGTCTGCTAAGAAGCCCCAGATGACATTTTGGAAAAGCAAACTAAGTACAATGACACAACAGCTTTCTTGCAAAGTTTTCACATGTCAATCTTTCTCCATAATTCCTTCCACCTTGATAATATTACCAGTTCTAGACACACTGAAGCATCCGCACAGCATCCACACAATGTTTCACTGTGAGGATGTCGTACTTTGGATGGTACACCTCTCCCTGCTTTTCCAAACATAAGCAGCAACTCTTTGGCTGAATAGGTCTAGTTTCGTCTTATCTGATCCAGTATGTGTATTCTTTCTTCCAGGTTTTTCTCAGTGCACTTCAGCAAGGCTTGAAGGTGTCTCTTGTGGAGAAGTGGAGTCTTTCTTGAATTGTCATTCTCTTCTTTGGTCAGAGGGCCCGGTGGCGCCAGTGTCCGGCAGCCTCGCCTCTGTCAGTGCGTCCCAGAGTGGCTGTGGCTACAATGTAGCTTGCCATCACCATTGTGTGAATGTGTGTGTGAATGGGTGGATGACTGGTTGTGTAAAGCGCTTTGGGGTCCTTAGAGACTAGAAAAGCGCTATACAAATACAGGCCATTTACCATTTACTACAATTCCCAGCTTGGTTAAATCATTCACAGGTGTGTCGGCAGTTGTTCTGGGATCTTTATACACATCTCTCTCTGGTTTCTTGGATGAGTCTTTGAAATCCTTTGCTTCCTAACTGTGTCAAGCTTGTTCTGGATACTTCTCACTCCAGTTCTTGACAGTTGTGGTAACTTTGTACATCCATCTCCTGCTTTGCAAGCAGTTTGTTTTTCTCAAGTCTAAACTATTTTTCAGTTTTGGCATGATGCTTTCCCAAGTGACATCTCAAATACTTGCTGAAGTTTTTATACTTTTTTTTTTTTTACTTTATGTTTAAAAGTTAAACCTCAGCTTTAACTTGATTTTACAAGCTTTGAGCATTACAAAGTTAAAGCTCATCATTGCACAGTACTGTAGGGTACTTCAGAGAGCCCGAATGAGGACTAACCCAGCTCTTACCACGTCTCCTGAATGTTGTGTAGGAAACCAAGCTCACTGAGGCTAGCCAAGGAAGGACCACAATAAAGTCTCCTTTTACACAAACTCACTCCTAAACACACACACACACACATTTATTAAGACAGAGCAGTGTAGCAGACAGGAAGGAGAGACAGTTCCTAAGACATTGGGGGGAGGGAGGAACTGCTCTGCTATTTCCTGCGTCTAAGGAGGAGCATTAGACCTAAGACAATGTCACAGCCAATCACCTTCAACACTGTCACATGACTCCTTGCAGTTGGCCGTCTCATCGTCTTTCCTTCTTCTTAAAGCTTTTGGACAAGCACCCAACCTGAAGGACCCGACTTGTCCAAACACACCTTCCTTCCATCTCCTCCTTTCTGTTGTTATTTTTCCTCTTTTCCAAACGCTCCTCCTCGTTCCTCCCTTCATCTTTCCTCTTCGTGTCCATGCCAGCTCATTGATCTCTGTCAGTATTGAATGTCAGAGACACGTTCAAAGATGCTTTTCGCTCCCCATTAATAATTCACACTGCCTGAATCATCAATAATAATTCTCACAGAGCAATCATCAGCTTTACCACCACCACTCTCTCTCTTTCTCTGTCCCCCATCCCTCTCTTCCTCTCTTTATCCTCTTCCTGCCCTAGGCCATTCTTCCCTTGCACACCTTATTCCCTACTTAAACTCCTTCACCCTGTGATATCTCTTTTTGCTTATTCGGCCCACTTTTCCAGCCCTTTTATGTGTATCATATCTTTATCCTTTTTCCCTTGGTAAGGCACTTTTTGACGAGGTCAATCTGTGCTTTTACATTGATGGATTATCTAAACATGACTGATTCCCACTGTACTCTAATGCAGCAAACAGTTGTGTTGTTTTCCTGTGATATTCCTCATGAAATAAGGCATTAACATTATTACTAGACTCACAGGGCAATCCTACTGCGGTCCTCTTCTTTAATGTGGCTATAACTCAAGCAATGTCAATCACCTGCTCAAAAATGAATGAGGATGGACTATGTGTCACCACCCAGCCAGTGTATATTTACTTTAATAGATATAGTGGAGAGGAGGAAGAGGTAGAGGAGGATAAATAGAGGCAAAAAGCCTCTCTTAATGTACATGTAAAACTCTCCAGTGGGCCCATGCCAAGTGTAAGTGGTTGAGTGATATTGGCAAAGGGAAAGAGGAGGGGATATAGGGAGAGAAAGTGTCAGATTTAGGCATTTTCCTTAATGCTATAAGAGCTTATTGATATTTTGATTTTCACTGGGGGCCGGCAGGTGCTGAGGCAGCTGCTTTTTGCTCCGTCTCTTTACGGGTGAGAGATGTGGAGTTCATCCCATCCCGCTCACGGAAAACTGTTCGGAAAACTGTCTCCTGGGAATGTCGCCATGATCAGCTAGGGAGAGAGGGGGGTGGGGGGCTGTTTGTTGTTGCAGGCAGCGAAAACATGGGTCATCTGAGGTCCATCAGTTTGACGACTTATGTCATTTAATTCTTCTGATTAGTGGCCCCTCTCACAGAAAGAGATACAGATCTGGGCTTCATACTGTGATCACCTCATGACATCATAGGGTGAGAGCCAATCAGAATCATTGCCAAACAGAGATGATATTTTATATCACTGTAGTCAGGCCTGAGTCCATTTGTCTGACAAGCTGATCTAAAACTGGTTATCTCAAAAATTATGGTCAGGTTCCTTCAAAATTCTGTATGAATTTTCAGGGGCCTCAGAGGAGGTAATATTTTCACTGACCTTTTCTTTAGTATGGTGTCTACTGGCAACATCTCCATATTTTTTATGTGAACTCCACCAGTGTGGTGTCCTGTTCTTTCCCTTTTTTTAATTTATAAAGCTATGATGTCCCCCTTTCTTGCTTGCGACCCTCTAATATGATGAAGCATGCCTATTATATTTAACATTTTTAGAGGCATGAAAGGGCAAAAATGATGCAGTATATCACAATAAAAATCAGGGTGATGGAAACATGCAGGAGAATGTGCCCAGGAATTACTTATTTGCTCCACTGGAAAATCTGATCTGAACTGCAATCATGACATTAAGTATCTATTAGCTGCGGATACACTATATTATATTTCATTAATATCTGTTTTATTTTCTGTGCAGCATTAAGTTTAAATATGAATATATACAGTATATTAATATCTCAGGTGGGATCTGGTTGTCATGTACGTGTACATGTAACGTTGGAAACCACCGGGACATACAAGCTTAAACTTTTTCTTATCAGAGAATAAAACTTTCTTCACCTTTCAATTTGCTCTCTTGCAAAGTCCAAACGCTAAGTTCTGTGGCATTCAAGGAGACGAGGCCTTTGAAGATGTTTTTTGCTTTTAATTTTGGTTGAGGACCGTCCAGTATCTTGACAGACAGCCAATTGGATCCTCCGGCTCAGTGCTGCTGAAACTAAGTACCTGACTGTAAATGACAATGAATCCAAATTTTTGCACAGATTTGGCCTTTTAAAGGCATGTCATCCTAAACAGCCTGTTTCAGTTTAAGCATTGTTTTCAATAAATTGCATTCTCAAAAATGCTTCGTCTCACTCCCATTTCTTCTTGCTGCATGTTGAAGCTCTACTTGGAACCTTGTTAAGATCCAGCCATGCAAAACATGATTTTTTTTGGTTGCCATTTTTCAAGTGGTCTTAAACTTTTGATCGGGCCTGTATTATAAAAGAATGACACAATAAATCAGTGAGTAGCTACAGCCATTTGTGAATGGTGGAAGCTATGTCATGAAACAAAATGCAGCCAGCAACCAACAAAGAGCTTCAAGGATCTTGGAGCATTATTCCAGTGGTCTTTAAGACTACTTAAAGACCACTAAACGAATGTACCAGAAACCAAGTGAGTTTAGGCTGTGTTGAAGAATAAAGGGGCCAAATTATTGACCATAATGGACTGCTGGAACTTTGCTGGACAAGTGCAAACTAAAATGAATGTACACAGTATAAAAAGTTTGTCTTAATCTTATTCTTTTAATTTTACAGAAATTCTACACATTTAATATGGACTGGAATGCAATTTAATTTAGAAAAAATATATTAATGTTTTAAAAAACTCTGGATCTAGTAATTTATTTTGAGCATTTAGCTTTTGAGTATATATGATATCAACAATTCCTTTTCTGACACAATTGTGTCGTGCTTTAGTCGTTCATTGCTACAAGCAACTCAGTCATGAGAGTGAACAACAATGCATCATCATTGGATGTGAGTTGAATCCAGATGTATTGATCTAAATTCATGAGCGATATATAATTAAGGTATTCCAAATGATTGCAATTTGCTGCTTGACTCATCATTTAGTGTTATAGAAGAAAGCACGAAGAAAATGAAAAATAATCATAAGGATGAATAAAGCTGTACTGAATGTATTAGAGTGGACGGGTTTCTCTGGCTGTGGTCACTAAGTGCTATTCTCTGAACCACTGCTGATTTGCACATTTACAAAGCAGTTATATGACACCACTGAATGGAGGCAAATGGGATGGGGCTGCTTGCTTAATTACACTTTTCCCTCTGTAAACTGTAACTTGATAAATCACGTCCTTTTTTATTAATCAGATACCTCTTTTAACATTTCTTAATAAAAAAAAATGTTATTACTAAATTATGACATTGATTAATCAAACAATATTTACATTTCTCTAAAATTCAGCACAGATTTATGAAAAAGATATTGTTAAAAACTGAACAACTTGAAAAATATAAAAAGAATATAACTTAGCACAATGTAAGAAACAGTACGACTTCACAAAATACTTAGCTGTAGGCAACAACTAGCAGTTTTAGAAGAAAGTAAAGAGGACCTTTAGTGTATTATTTAAAAAGTAGATATAATGATGCTGTTTAAAGGTACAGTTATTTTAGTTTATTAAATAGAAAAAAATATCTTTTTACATATACACCTATTAGTGTGTAATTATGTCTTCCAACAAACTGATGCATTCACATCAACTTAGAATAATCACATTAAAAATACATCGGAGCAGGCGCTGGTTTGTGGAAGCTTCTATGTTCCATATTACACACTTTTCCTTTGATTAACAGTTTAATTGCACATTGCATGAAAAATCTCTCAGTCCTACAATGTAAGATCAACTTTAAAGAAAGCTTCACTAACTCTAACTAACAGCAGCTGATGCCAGCTAACAGTAGCTAACATCAGGGGTTACTGATAGAGAAGTTCATGCTGTCTTCGACGAGTCAACAGAGTATGGCTGTAAACAGCTGAGGTAAACAGCAGACTGACAGCCTACACTCATTAGAAATGAACAGTGGCCAGTGCTGTTTGTCCTACTGCAGCCACCATAACCCGAATTATGCACTTGAATTGGCAAGTTTAGGAGAACTGAATTCAACTGAATGCAATCTGCAATCTATTGACATCTAGCAGTGAGATTTCACAAACTGTAATTTTAATTAATGAATACCCTTGGAGAATTTTAAATGCAAAGCGATACAAATATTGTATATCTAATGAATAGCTCTGTGGTATTTTAGAGACAAAGATAAATAATACTTCCTCTTCACACACTGCAAGAAGGGAAAGCATTGCAGGTTGTGATTATTTCCAAAGTGAGAAGTTTTTGTGTATCATTCACCAGAGACAAGCCTGAAGGCACGCTCACAAGTTCTATGTAGTTCTGGCGTGGCTGGCAGTTGTTCCATTTTCACAGTACTTACCTCACTTCAGGACCGTTGTTCTTTGACTTACTAAGTAAAGGTGAAATATTGTCAGTGATGATCAGTTAATAGAAAATCTTTCACACCTGTTTAAAAACAAAACAGTACAAACAGTCAAAAAACAACAAGGACTAAATAAAATAAAATAAAATAAAATAAAATAAAATAAAATAAAATAAAATAAAATAAAATAAAATAAAATAAAATAAAAT
>NW_005187668.1:525763-533476 GCF_000239375.1 Pundamilia nyererei | reverse complement strand
TCACCTGAAGCCGGTGCCAGTTTTCACTTCCTGTACTTATCGACACCTGCTTCCTGTTGCAGGAGGAAGTGGCCACGCAGCACGCAGCCTTAGTGAAACTGGAGAGAGTGTTTGCGCTTCTACATTGGGATTGTGTCGGCAAAAAAATCAGCCTCCGGATAAATTATGGATGAGAGTGATGGAAGGGATAAGAAGGAGAAGAGCAGGAGGAGGGGGAGACAGAAGGAGGATGTCTGATGTTATAGTGTTATCTTCTGTTTTACTGAAACAGCTGGAGAGGCGAGAGGGAGAGAGGTGACACACACCCACACAGTGTCAGGGTTACACAGTGCAACGGCCTGTTATCCCACCTCATCCTGTCACTGTAATGAAGAGCGAACAGGTATTATTACCAGAGAAGAAACTTCATAACTTAAGTTTTGCATTGAGGTAAAAGTTCAAGTTAGAATTTTTGTCCTTTTCATGCTCCTGAGTGAGTTGAAAGAGGGAAAAAGGAATAAAAAGAAAGGTTAAAAAAGGGTAAAAAATTAAGGAGACCGGAGAAAACATCAAAAATAAGATGAAAACAGTAGAAAGGAAAGGAGCAATAACTGAAGGGACATAAGAAAAAGAAAATAAGAGGAAAGAAATAAAGGAGGAAATAAAAGGAGGAAAGGAGGAAAGAAAGAAAAAGAAAAAAGAGAACGTATTCATTAAATGAAGAAGGATGGAAAGAATTAATAGAGGAAGTAAATAAGACACATTTCCCAAGAGACCAAAAGAAGGGGAGGAAAAAATAATATAGAAAAAAATGGAGAGAAAATAAAACAATGGATGCAATTAATAGGTTTAAGAATAGGGTGAAAACATAAGGTGCACTGGATTAAGGATGGAAAACACAAGAATAGTTAGAGATAAAGAAAACAGCATGTAAAACAAAAATAAAAGTGAGAGAAAAGAAAATGGAGGAACTGGTTTAGGGAAAAAGTTAAATATGAAAAAGGTGGTGAAAGTGGACTAAAAAATGAGAAAACCTCAATAAAGACAGAAGTGACAGACACCAAAGACAGACGGTCGTGAAGAAGAGAGCTTGTGTTATTTAGGCTAAATATAGAATTTGAGAACAAATTTAAAAGCAATTGTAAAAAAAACAAGTATTCTTAAAGTGGCCTTTACTAAATACTTGAGTAACTGTAACTAGTTACTTAAGCAGGGTGTCGCTGACCCTGAGTATATTTTCCGGGACCTGGTGATCGCCCTGACTGTGATGATTCCACGCAGGAGGAGACATGCAGGACAGACTGAGTGAAGGGAAACAGCAGTGTGTTAAAGACAAGCCCTCATTTGATCCATAATTGATCGCCTTTATGTGAGATGGCTGGTGAGTGGAGTCTGATCTAGATAACAAGCGCACCTACCTGCGCTGTGACGGCTGTACGTGACCGCAAGTTAGAGAGAGGCGAGCGGGAGAGTGCCTCGCTTCCATCTCTTGATGTTTTTTTCCCCTCTTTTCTCTTTTAATGAGTGTCAGAATGCAGGTTTCTTTTCCGAGGTGGAGGGGGTGGCAGGGGAAGGATTGAGGGAGGGAGAAAAACAAAACAACAAGAAAGCAGAAAAAGACCAAAAGAACAAGCGTTTCTGATAAAGTGCTTACGGAGCGTTTATCGCAAGTTCTGCAGACATGCGGTTGAGCACTGATGTAGGGCACAAGCCCACAAGTCATGAGGGGGTTTATATCAATGATTAGAAGCACACGGCGGGAACAGAGAGCAGGAAACACAGATACGACTGGGCATAAAATGCTAATACAATGATTTTCACTAATGGTATGTTCACTAAAGTGATGGCCACTCTTTAAAAGCCTCCTTTTAATCATTCTTTCACATTTTTATGATTTTATTGTGCCAGGCCAGACTCCATGTACAGTTTCAAACTGCATGCACCATTCATAACTGGTGACCGGTTGAGACTTCAAAGGGTCACCAGTGTCACAATGGAAAGCCAGTTCGCCGTTCATGAGGCGCACTGTTCAGACTGTTACATTCTTCAATCTTTTTGTTTTGGCTTCAAAGACCTTAAAATTGGAAGTCTGTGATTAGAAGGCTGTATATAAAAGACGGCTGTCACTGTGACATCACTCATCCATTTTGAACTGAGCATTTTCACCATTTTAGAAATTTTCAAAAGGCGACATCACAGTGAGGGTATGAATGTTTGCTGAGGTCGTGAATCAAGGAAGCCAAGGGTTGTTTGCCCACATAATTGTATCCAAACAAACCAGAGGAGTCGCTCCCTGCTGGATATTTGAAAGAATTTTGGTTTAAGGGACCTCAAAGGGACCAAAATCAGAAGCTATATCCACCAGGCCTGTCCAAAAAATGATATTTAGATATTAATTGATAACAAAATAAAGCACCTTGAGGCAACTGTTGCTGTGATTAGGCTCTATATAAATAAAACTGAATTGAACTAAATAGAATTTAACATAACGACTAGCGGACTATGGGTGGGGATGAAATATTGAGCTGTAACAGAGCAGATTATGGATACACGGTGAACTAAGTTTGTCGCTGGCTGTACAGAGCAGTGGGGTAATGGTAGCTGAACTGAACAGAGAGCCCACAGTGTGAAATAACTTATTAGAGCTAATAAAGAGTGCCTGATTAGTTAGATTTCAGGCCTGGAAAGCACATCTGATGATGTAAAGAGCAGTGTGAATGCTGGATGAGAAAGGCTGCAGCCAGATGTGGACAAGACAAGGAACTTTAAGTCTTCTAATTTCACAATAAATTATTAACACTTATTTTGTCATAGCCAGCATTGTTGTCATTTTTTAAAATCCAGGCTGCGAAATGATCTAAAGAATGTGCAAAATGAATAGTGTGAGCTCAGACACTGATGTTGGATGAGAAGCCCTGGCTCACAGTCTCCCAAAGTGTTCCCACAAAGCTGGGAGCATGAAATTGTCCAAAACGTTTTGATGTTCTGAAGCATTAAGAGTTCTTTTCAGTAGAACAAAGGGTCTGAGTCCAACTCCTGAAGAACAACCCCACATCATAATCCCTATAAATGCTTGTAGAACCTGTCTCCATGCCTAGGTGCTTGATTTTACACACCTGTGTCCGTGGAACACCCGAATTCAATAATTTTTATGGGTGAGCGGGCAATATAGTGTATGAATTCTTCACCATTACTTCTGCCATGGTGGGATGAGGTCAGATCCTCCCCAGACTATTTAATGTGATCTCAAGGAACAAGTTTGAAATTCTAGTATTGTGGCAACACTAATGTCCACATAGTCTGCAGCTGCAAACCAGAGCTGTGCAGTCTAAAAGATACCGACGTTCACCTGAAGAAAAGAGTGTTGCATTAACAGTTGAGGAATTACAACCAATTTTATACAAAATTGCCCATTTTCAGAAGCTTAAAAATAATTGGACAAATCAAAATAAATTTTAAATATTTAAAGTGGATGAAAATCTTTTGCAGTCGGCGATGGCTGGATAACTAGTATAAATTAATATCAAATGCTGTGTTTCTCTTGAGATGCTTTGCTGCGGGTATCTTCAGTTGCTGCTTGATTCTTGTTTTCTTCGTGCTCTTGAGCTTAATCACTTTGCTGGGCAGATGTTGTTAAGCAGTTTTACTAAACAAAGTAAGAATCTGCAATCATCCAAGTTTATTGTCTTCTCTGGTCTTTTAGGCCTCTTTGGTGTTGCTTGGTTTTGGCAGTCTATTCTAAAAATGCATCAGCTTGTTGAATCAGCTGGCTATGCCTAATGTTTTTGCTATCTGAACAGTTTACTTTGGTTTTTAAGCCCAATGATGCCCTACTTCACTTGCACTGGCATCTCTTTGGACCTCAATTCTAAGTTAAACAATTGGAGCTAACTTGAGAACTCCAGATTTGTCTGCCTAATTTTCAATAAAATAACAAAGGTATAGGCCCTTCTGGCCATGAAAGTACCTGTCTGTCAATTGTACATATGACAAAAGGGGGGTTGTGTATAAAAAAGGCTTTAATTCTTAAACAGTGAATGTAATACTACTGTTAAACCCCTTGAATTAATGCTGAAAGTCTGCACTTCAGTCACTTATTAATTGTTTCATTTATAATCCAGCACAGTGGTGTGCACATGCAAAATTAGAAACGCTATAATACTGTCCAAATATTTATGGACAGCAGTTGGGAACACGTGAAACAGATAGCTATATAAAAACTATATGTAGCTTGCCATCACCAGTGTGTGAATGTGTGTGTGAATGGGTGGATGACTGAATGTGTATAGCGCTTTGGGGTCCTTAGAGACTAGTAAAGCACTATACAAATACAGGACATTTACCATTTTATATGTAAAATGTTGTAGTGGCCGGAGCATTGTGGTACTTGAGTTTTACTTACAGTTACCTGTGTAGTACTTGACACATTTCAAATGAAAATTTGGCATTACAGCATTATGATGGAAAATAAGTAAAAATCTTCTTCGATAACTGGGAAGTTTTCATCCATCCATTAAACAGCTTCTGTCCCTCACTTCCTCGTCTATGACTACAGGCAGGATAATTTGTTTACTTCTGCCATCACAAAATGTAGAAAAAGACAAAAGAGACTGGAGACAAAAGGGTAATGGCCCATCCAATAGAAGAGATGTTTGTCTTCTTTAAAGCCATGAGTTTTATTAATAAAACAACAGTGGCTGTCACAGTGTGCGCTTCGTTCTCGACAGGACAGCAGCAGGAAGGCTAATGTGATCACAGCATCGAGCCCCACGAAGCACAAGAGATACAATCGCTTTTCTAAACAAATAGAGTGAATGATGAATACTGCAACAACAAAATGCCAATAAAAAGCGAAAGGGTTTTAATGACTCTGCTCAGTAAGCGAGAGGCCCTCTGTCTCCTTCATCTCCCCACTTCCCCCCACCTGTCCTCTCCTCTTTCCTCTCGTCTCTCTCCCTCTCCTCCACCTGTCTGTTCTCGCAGACTGCCGCTGACTGCCGGAGACGTTGCTGTGCAATGAGCTCTGACTGTGAGCTCGGCTGGTTTGGGACGCTGGGCTGATGTGACAAGCGCTGTCCTGGTCCTGCCTGGCCCCGTCTCCAGTGTGACACAGAGTTTGTGGTGAGTGGCTATCTCCATGGTGACAGGGTTGTCGCAGGATGTTGGGCAAGTAAGAAAATAAGACCACCTGTCTATTACTTAACAGGTGTGGGAAAGAGTTGAGAATATATGCTGCATTAATGGGAACCTGGGAAGTCGGATAATGGAAAGTTATGACATTATACATGAGTGTACTGTGTTTTTTGCAGTGTTTAAATAGCAGAAGTACTCAAACAATGAATTCACAAGACCATCACAGTTTAGATTAGCAAAAATGACCAAAAACAACCCAAACAAATAGGGCAAATCACCAGAAAATATAAAGAAAAGTATAGAAATTAAGATTGGAAAAAAACGACACTAACCCGTAGCAAACCCATACTGTCATAAAGGATGTTAAAATTCTCCACAATGTTTGTGTTATTTTGTTACAACATGTGTTAAATGAAGTTGCCCACTGTGACAAGTAGTGGATGATGAGACACTGATCAAAGCAGTCAATGTCACTTCAGTTATTAAAAAAAAACAACACACACTTAGAAGGGGGAAACTATTCTTTTTTTCTTTTTTTTTTTTTGGACCAAGCTTTAAACACGCTTTTTTTTAATGGTTTGAAGTTGGGGATTGACTTTGTTGTGGTGCATTTCTGAGCTTGCAGCCAACTCCAGAGGTTGCTCCCTTGTTAAATATTTCAAACTCTAAGTTCAGCACATGTACAAGTAACCAATGTGAGCCCATAAGAGCCTGTGAGTTTCATGTATTTTTCTACTCTTGGTTCTGGTGAGAAGAGAAGCGATTTGTCACAGAAACAAATATACATTAAGCAGTGCTTTTCAACAACATCGTGTGGGAAAATTGATAGTTTAGCTTGTAGGAGTACTCCGCAACTTCTTAGACTGAAAAGAAAATGTTTGCCAGTCTAAGAGTTAGACTGGCAAACATTTAGTTAATACAGCTCAAGCCGGATCTTTTGGTTTGGATAGTGCTAAAACAAGGGGCTGATTTTTCACAATGTTGAGGGGGTCTAACTGCAAAATCTAACATTATATTACTAAAGCTATTTAATTCAACCAGATTATTTGTTACAAGAGTGTGAAGAAATGAGGCTACAGTCCCACACACCAAAACAAATTCCTATCCCAATGAGGACACACATACTATCTCTCTTTTAGTGTTTACGTATGAATACAAAGCCAACAACAAAGAGTGAAGCCTGAGTACTTCTCACTGTCTTTGCTAACTGTTAAAGATCAGGCTATTGCTGCTGGGCTGGGGTCAGAGGTCTTCGCTAGCTTTGTATTAGCTTTTTTTGTGTTTGCAGATGCTTGCAAAAAGCCAAAATTGTAGCAGTATTTTCTGTCAGCTTGCTCTTTACCATGGCACTCTTGTTTAGATACATTTGTTTGATGGCATTTTCCCTTCTATCTACCCGGCGTGCAGAGAACCTTTGTTGTGGTGTCATTACTGAATTTAGTAATGTAACTGTAACTGCGTTACTGAAAAATGTAATGTGGTTACACCCAACATTGATTGCAGCTAAACTGCTTTTCTAATCAATAATCAGGTAATAAGCAGAATGTGTGCTGTTAGTAGGCACTCTGCTGCAATCTATTCTAAGGGGTTTTTGTTTGTTTTTGTCCAATTCAAGATAGTGGAGTCTTTCCCAGCTGTCAGGGAACTGAATATCCCTTCAGCTTGATTTTTCAATAATCCATCATCTGAAACAAACATAGGCGCTTTGCAGGACTTGTCAGAAGAAGCTTGTTGTCGATGGGTGTTTACCTGTGGTAAATGGAGACTCTGCCTCCATGTCTGTCAGTGGAATGCAACTGGATATTAATTACAAATATAAATGTGCAATTTTTACACATCTGACTTTGTCTCCAATGCAGAAATTCTCCCACCTGCTCCTGTTCAGCTTCACATTGTCTCACAGCTGGAAACAGCCATCCAGTGTTTATAACACTCATTCAGCTGATATTCTATACAGAACTGAAAGAGGCAAAACGACAGTAAATTCAGCCTGATTGAGCACCAAATAAAATAAAAAGTGTCACCACGCTGCCACCAGAGTACCATTAGATAAATGCAAAATAAAACCTTAAGTGCCATAATCACCAGGGTGCAATTAAATATGAAATAAAAATGTCAGAGGAATAGACACCAAATGACCATAACTGCTGTCCCATATCAGCATCACCAGGCCACAGCCGTAAAGCTTGTGTTTGTTTGCTCTTCTCCATTTTACTGGTGTGTTTTTATGGTCAGGCCTCAATCATATACAGTATCTTAATGATGATGGTAATTAGACAGTGGGCTGCAGGGATGATTTAGCCACACCAAAATGTAGTGGAGGAGAGAGGTGGGATGTATGAAGCCAGAGGAAAACAGGACGAAAGCAGGGAAAAAGCGAACGAGTGGGGCAATTGATCTGCGGGTCATAAACAGCTTGGGGTCAGAATCATGAGCTTCTCTTTGCTTAATACAATTAGTCAGACTTTACTCTGCAGCTTCATACGCATAAAAACACCTCCTGTGTTCTTTTATTAATACACTGGGGGATATCAATGATAAATAAAGAGTGTGTGTACGTGTGAACAAGCAGGTGGAGTAATGATTAGATTTCCATTAGTA
>NW_005187668.1:520091-525743 GCF_000239375.1 Pundamilia nyererei | reverse complement strand
TGTGTGTGTGTGTGTGTGTGTGTGTGTGTGTGTGTGTGTGTGTGTGTGTGTGTGTGTGTGTGTGTGTGTGTGGACATACAGCACTGTTAATGTCTGTGTGTGTGGAGTAAGAGGTGAATTAAAAGTGCATTGACTATGTGGCAACACATGCTATATATTAAGGCCGGGCAAAGCTGCCTCAAGCCAGAGGACCTATTCATCTTGCGCAGAAGCCCACCCCTCCAACCTCGATAAAACCACAACCCCCACACGCCCACATCCAACTCCACCTAACCATAGACCCCTCCCCTCTGAGTGCATAATCAAATTAATTAACAGGCTTTAGATCCCACGCTCATTAATCTAACCACAGTGGTCAGCAAAAAGAGAGCCAGTAGGGAATAAGTTTGACCGTGGCAGTGATCTAATGAGTCAAAGGCAAATTTTTATTTTGGTTTGTTTACTTTTGTAGTTGTTGCAGTCTGAAGTTAGCATAAAGAGATCAGATGTGGTTACAACTTGTCATTCATAGCGTTGCTGATCTTTACTCAGGGACTGAACTGTTAATCAGGCATGTTTGTTTTTTTTGTAGCACAACGTATAAAGATAACTAATATTTTTACTGCTAGCAACTGTTGCTAGCAGCTGATAATTGAGGTAGTCCTGCTTTATGATGCATATCATTAGTGGATGGACATCTTTCTTATAAAGCTGCACTATTCAGAAAAATCTACGGTACTCTGTGTTTACAACGCCACACGTCATCAGCAGCAGTGCACCAGTTTCTCACAGGTGAGCTGAGAGCATGGAGGAAGCTAACAGCCAAAGGTCAGCAGTTTGGAGGTATTTCACGCCTGCCAAATAAACAGTGTTTCTCGGTATGTTTGCAATAGCTTGTGGCCTAACTGTGAACTGTGGTCTAGCGAGTTGAGACTGTGAAAAATTTCCAACAACAACAATGCTTTCCTTCTTGACTTGTCACTTGCTTGCTAGTTTTCACTTGTGTTATATTCAGAGTAACACTGGCTATGAACTTTTTATTGCAATTACATTAATATAATGTGTCATCATCAACATAACTAATATTTTGCTTTGATTGTCTGTTATCAGCTCCAAGCTGACACATATCTTGCTATGAAGTGCCACAGTGAGAGAAAGGAAAAACTAGCATGACCTTAAATAAGATGATAGATGAAATAAGTAAAAGTTAATATGAACAATGTCAAACTTGTCCTTGTATTCATTTAGGCCCTTTTGTTATTTATTATATAGTTAATGGTCATTAAAAATGTGTACTGATCAAAATCATGAGGCACTGCTCTTCTCTGCACTACCTTTATAGTGTAGAGCACTACCTTTACAAATTTAAAGTATTGGTACTTGACTTATATTCGTAACTTGCCCAGTGTTTATAACTTTCCTTATGTACACCACCACTAGATGTTAAATTAATAACACAAAAACCAATAATCCATAAATATAGGAATTAAAACCATTTATTATGAATAGGCTATATATTTGAGAGTTATACTCCAAAACTGGTAAATATGGATACTGCCACAGTAGTAAGTTGGTCTTGCAACAGTATGTCTCATTTTACAAAAGCTGATTTGGTTGATTTAGAAGTATACTTGTGCTGTTCAAAAACTGAAAAGACCCAACAAAAACCTGAGCTGAGTGTTTCTGGGGGACCTACTGTATCAGATAAATGTTTGGAGGCAGTCCAGGTCCCAGTGACACCAGAAGAACTCATTCCAGTGGTTTTCATAAGGACTTTGATGTCAGAAAAAACTTGAGACTTTTTAACTAAATTTGATGAAAAGGGCACAGATACAATTTTTTTTAAGCATGGCGCAGAGGCTAGAGAGGAGCTTGATCGTCACAAAGCCTTGATGTAACACTGTGTAACACAGATAAGGCCTCAGAGAGCAGTTTTTGCACTTGGCTCTCTTGATAGTGTTTATTATTAAGTTAAGAAGGCAGTTGTGAAAACACGTGATTGCCTCCAGAAGCATGCAAGAAAATATTTAGAAACTGAAAGAAGGGAGGAAGAATAGATTTGTGTTATATTTGATCAGGATTTCTTTTTTTCACATACTGGTGCACTGCTCTAAAGGACAACAATGTGACAATCTGTGTAATATGATGATCTTAGAATAGTTTAAGTCTACTCTGCCTTCTCACCTTAATATTCATGGGTGGATACCATTCTGAAGAATCATAGTTGGCATAAAAGTTTGGAAGGATGCTCTTCAGTTAGTGGTGCTCTAAAAGTTTAGTGTCCTTGTGTTGAGGGCATCACATAAAAGCATTGCACATCAGGGGTAAAGGAAAAATGGAAAGTTCAATAGGCATAAAAAGCCAGCTCCATTGTATTTTAGTAGTGGAGACGCAATTCAAAGATCTGATTCTGGATTGTGTGGCTCCGTTGCTAAAGAGTAAGGCTGGGAATAACTACATGTTGGCTGATGGGTAAAAGTACTTGCTATCCTGCAGTGTTTCCCTCGCTCTTCATTAAATCTCAGGGACTTTAAAAGTTTTCACCACTTTCATATCAAGTTTTGATGTTCCAAACATGGTGCCAACTGACCTTAGGAGTAATTTACCACATATTCTGTTTCTGTACCACTGTTGTTTTGCACCATGACACTGTGACAAATTCCTCATTTGTTTACAAACATGGCACTATGAGGCAAAATGAAACTACTTTCTGATAGGAAAGCTGAAGGCTGAATTCTGAACCAGGGGATCAGGTTTTGGCCCAGCTGCCCATGATGTTGTTGTTGTTATTTCAGCTTCATACACTGGATGTGTAAGGGTTGGGCTGAGGTACAAACACCTGGTCTCGGTTTTATGGAGGGATGATCCCGGTCAGTATTCGTTGTTGGGATTGCTTTCTCCAGGTCCTAAATAACAGCGCATTTGTGTTGTACCTCGTCAATCTCTAGCTGTGAAAGCAGTTCCTTCTTCTGAATGTTGGAACACTTTAGCTACTAGTTGTTTCCCCATCTGGATGCTTGGTATTGAAGACTCCATAGGTCCCACATCCTCTTCTGCTACGATTACTTGCATATCTATAAATTCTCCTCGCGTCCCCGCAGGTGGTCTTTCATCCTTCAAGCTCGGGTTGGCCGGGGAGCTTGTATTTTTTATTTTTTATTTTGGATCAACAATTTCAATTAAGCTGAAAATCTGAACTTCAGTTGCATCTTAATTGTTTCCTTCCAGACTGCTGCTTTTCTTGTGCGCAGCTGAAATTGTGAAAACTGTATCATTACCAACATATATGAAGAACTATCTCTATATCAGTGGAAAGTTATTATTAGTCTTGCTAGACCTTCCTCTGTGGTAAAAGCATTGCTAACCCCACTGACACAATCTGGTTTTTGAAACCTGCCCTGTCTGTTTTGTCAATCCACTCCAGCTGTGGAGTTTATTTTTGATCATAACTCTGTCTCACCTTTTTAAATTAATTAATAGATGATACCACAAGGATGCAGGTGCTGTACCTGCTAATGAATTCACTAGAGTGAGCTGTAGGAGATTGATTAATTCATGACAGGTAGCTGTTTCCCTTGGCCTTGGGGCTCTCTTGTGACCTAATCCCACCTCCCCCTGCCTCTTTCTAGACCGGTAACCTCCTCTCCTTCTCTTTCTGTGCTTGCTCCCTCTCACTCCTCTAGGACTCCTTGTGACACAAACGGAAACTGGCGTATTAATTAAAACTTCTGAGAATTAACTGCTGTATTTTTCATTCTGCTGCTTTTCTCCCCTCCCATTTGGTTTGTTCTCTCCTGTTCAACAGACCAGCCTGGGCCTTTGATTTGAAAATTACATTTGGAATGGTCAAGGGAATAAGGCGAAAGAACAATAATGTGGAAAACAGGTAGGAAAGTGAAAAAAGAAAAAGAAATCAAGTTGAATGACGGAGTTTTTCCAACTCTACTGCCGTGGAGTAGAGTTGGAACCAGCCAGAGAAGAGAGTGGTTTTATTGATCCTTCTCCCCTCCTCTAACAAGAGAAGATTTGAGCAGATTTGTCCTCCATGTCTGGAGGAATACATTTCTTTCAACCCCTCACTTCTCCTGTTTATCTCTCCGCTCTTCTGAAGAGCAACTCCAATCCCTCCACCCCACCCCCAAAGCCTGCAAGACGGGGAAACCCTGTTTGTGAATGCTGCAGTAAGCCTCCCAGTGTACACACACACACACACACACACAGATCTCCTGCATGCCGACACAAACTCTCCTTCTGTACCTTTGAGTACATATTTCCTGTTCTTTAACTCATGATTTGAACCTTGGGTAACACAGCCTTGGGTAACACTTTATACAGCTTGTCAATAATGGTGTAAATCGAATTATATGAAATTACATTGTAATTATATTTAAATACACACACTTAAAGTTAGGTAGACTAGAATAAGGTGGGAACAAGTCAGGTTTTTACAGAAAGAATGAATGAATGATAAAAGGTAATTTTAAGTCACTCCATAATACACCCTGTGTAAGTACAGCATATTTACAATGTGAGATGGGGAAATGTTGGTTTGTTTTCTTTTTGTTTGTTTGTTTGTTTGTTTGTTTGTTTGTTTGTTTGTTTGTTTGTTTGTTTGTTTGTTTGTTTGTTTGTTTGTTTGTTTGTTGGTTGGTTGGTTGGTTGGTTGGTTGGTTGGTTATTGGGGCAGGGTTCTTTGCAAAATTACACAGTACTTAAAATGACTTACCCATGAGGGAAATCTGCAAACACAATATGGTTTTCATTGCAAGTGGCTTCATAATTTAAACAGCAAACCTTTAGGCAGTCATTTATTTGCCCAGGGTCACCAAAGTATGGGTGTTCCTTTAATTCCAGTGCACATGTATGGGAAGTTAAAAAGCTGTCAGCATAATCTTTAAGTATTATTTCTAAAGACTGCTATTCAACGTGTTAGTCTTGACATTGGGTTAGGTAGTTAAAGGGTTAGGTTTTGGGGTTAGTTAGGATGTTTTTTGAGCATGCTGACCATCGTATATAAGTGAAAACACAAAAATCATAGAAAAGAAAAAGAGAAAAATGTTCTCAAACTTAAAAGCATAAAAGCATTTCCACAAAAATTGTATTCTTATTAGAGATGGCACGATACCACTTTTTTTATGTCCGATACCGATACGATATCATAAATTTGGATATCGGCCAATACCGATATGAATCCGGTATAGTGTGTTTTTTTAACCAATAAAACTGTTTTTAGTTGCTGCTTTTTGTATAAGTTCATACTCAAGTTAAAAAAAAAACCAAAAAAAACACTAAAGCTATTCTGTTATACCTGTATGCAAGAAATGCACTGCCCCCAAAATATTTCATAATTCAGCGAAACCCATCAATCTAATAAACTTAAACCTACTCCATCCTCCCTATTCTGGTATTTTAAAGAGCAAGCAACCTGACTAATAGGGCTCTAAAACTCCCAGCAAAAAAAAAAAAAATAAAATAAAAAATAGGGAACCACCCCCCACCTCATGATGCTTAATCGACGTAATCAACTTTAATTTGATGCAGTGTGAAAAAAATGCCCAGAAATAAATTATTTTTCAAGAATAATTAAATAGATTCAACATCTTTCTTCAACAGAACTGCAGACTGCACAGATGGTACCTTCCCAAAGGAAAAAGTACTATAGCTTACTAGGGT